>NW_027521301.1:0-55129 GCF_052094955.1 Ictidomys tridecemlineatus
AAAATTTCCCAATATTGTTGTACACTATTTAGTTGTTTGCCTTGTAATCTTAATTTCCTAACATGAAATTAAGTTAATATCTCCCTTTTTATTGACCATAGAAACCTTCCATTCCATTTACTATCATATATATTGGAATAGAAGCTTTCATACATATGTATCTGTGATCATCTCTGATTATTTCTTAAAAGTAAAATTGTAAGTCACCTGCTTTTAAATACATTGATCTATTTTTTTCAGAAGAAACTTTTATTTTTTTAAGTTTTATAAGATACAAGAAATTTTGACAAAGGATATATACTTAGGTATTTTTCTTCTTTTGTATTATAAGATTTACCTCACCAAACATTACATTTCCTGAAAAAAAATGATTGATTCAATTACTGATTTTCTATCATGTTACCCATGCTAATCCGTGATCCATTGTTTTAAACTAAAATTTCTGTTTTTTTTCAATCTTAAATGAAAAATATTATAGTATAACAGTAGGCTCTTGGTCCAGATAGATGTGGATTGAAGTCCATCTGTTGTTTACTAGATGTTGTTTGTAAAAAAGTCAGCTCATCTCTATTCTTCAGTTTGTTCCTTGCTTAGGATATTAATGATGTCTATTTCACAATGCTGAAAAAAGTTTTGAGATAATATAAGCTATGTGTCTGGCACAATACATTTACTCAATGCCTTTTATAAAGTTAGAAAATGTGTATCCATTTTTTACTAGTAGTTTTTTTTTTTTTGGTGTATGTGTGCTGGGTTTTGAATTCAGAGCCTTATGCATACTAAGCATGCACTCTACCACTGGACTTTGCCCCTAGTTTCATTTAGTTATAGCTTTTATCATCAATAGATATTGAATTTTCTTATTTTCTTTGCATCTATTGAAATGATATATATATTTTTTTCTTATTTAGTCTGTTACTATGGAAATTCGGTTGGTTGAATTTTTGAATATTGAACCAGCCTTGCATTCTGGGATTGATCTCAATTGACTGTAATGTTATCCTTATTCTATATGGCTGAGTTCAGTCTGTTAATATTGTTCCCCGCTTGCTTTTGTGTATTCTATTTTCGCTGTTCTCCAGAGATAATCTATTTCTTGAAGAATTCTCAGCTGTATTCTACTGTTATTTTCAGTCAATGCATGTTAGTGGACTAGTGGGAAACAGAGAAGGGTTTTCTGATGTTTCCAGGAAGCCCTGCCTTAGGTACTGTAAACTCAGTCACAGGGATATGGCCTTTACAGTGACCCACTTTCTAGCAATATGGCTGAGTCTAGTTCTTATTACTCCCGACGTTAGACATTTCGGCCTGTTCCTTTCCATAGCTACAATGGTTTTCTGTTGAGTGTCCTAATGTACCAGTTCCTGTTACTCTTGCCCATGAAGATTACAGCTTTTGTTCTATGCAAAAAATCAGGAAATGGGTCTGGGAGGAGTTTTGGCTGCTGTTGCTGCTCTTTGTCCCTCCACCTATCCAAGAAATGATACCGTTAAAGACACTTTCTCAGAATACTTCCCTATATTCCTGGGAGAATTTGGTGGAATCCATGGAGAAAAAGAAAAAATACAAACATCTTATGTCTATAGCACTCTGGGTCTTTATGCTCTTAAACCAGTCTATACTTAGTCTTTAGCAATCCATTAACTATTTTTTATTTGATTATTTTTATAAATAAACTCCTATGTATCTAGTGGGTTCTCCCATAGTTAAAAAAATGCCTGAATTATTTTGGTTGCTTATCTCTCCCCAGACTTCGGTTAGTTGTTTGCCTTATAATCTTCATCCCTAATAAAGTCAAGGAAAGTCATTAATTTGCATTTTCCTCTGCTCATTTTGGTTATTATAATGATGAAAACAACATGCTTTCTAGCTATTTCGATAGATACTCAAGGTGAAATTTGAAGTCTATACACTTACTTTTCAAAAATATTTAGTAATTTTTAATTTAGTTAAATGTGTAGTTATTCTATTCAAAACAATCCCATTCCTAGCATATTTCCAAGGAAATTAATGCACAGTTCACAACAATTCTTGTGTAAAAATTCATAATAACTCAAACAAATATTATGCCTTCAGCAGAAGGACAGAAGACAAATCATGGTTTATCATGAAGTGGAATAATTCAGTTACTTTAGAAACAAAAATACTGGAACATTAATAACATTGACCAATCTAACAAAAATTTTCTGGGTGAAAGAAGCCAGATACAAAATATAAACTGTATGTTTCCTTTAAATAAATTTCAAAAACTAGAAAAACAGCTATAATGTTCAAGTAATAATGGTGGTCTTTTTTTTTTTTTTGGAGCTCAAGGGTGATATCAGTTGAAGCATGAAGAAATTTTCTAAAGTGATGGAAATGTTTTATATCCTGATTTTTGGTAGTTCATATATATGTAAAATATTATAAACCTGTGCACTTTAGATCTGTGCAATCTTTGAGTAGAAATTATAGTTCAATTTTTTAAAAAGCCTTATTTTAAAAATAAGTAATTAATGGGGAAGAGTGGTACCTGCCTGTATCCCAGGTACTTGGGAGACTAAGGCAGGAGGATGACAAATTTGAAACTCTGCAAGGCCCCCCGCCCCAAATAATTGAAAGAGCTGGAGATATAGCTTCATGGTAGAGTGCCACTGGGTTCAATCTCAAGTACTGCAGTAAGTAAGTAAGTAAGTAAGTAAGTAAGTAAGTAAGTAAGTAAGTAAATAAGTAAGTAAATTGATAAATAGAAGTGAAAGCATTTTTTCAAGATGATTTTTAACTCAGGATTGGTTGGAACCACATCTAAATATTTTTTTAAGTCTCTAAGGGGTTAAGCATTTTCTCCCATTTTTTGCATTTCTCTACTTCTTTTTTACCACAGTGATAGTCCAGGACATATCACATTTTACAAGTGACATCAGTTGTTTCCTGATCACGATCTGCTTGAAGCAGTAAATGTGATTGGTGGGTGCATTCGGTCTGTATCACAGATACAAAGCCTTGCTCACCATGATGGATGGGCGTGTGCACGTGTGTGTGTGTGTGTGTGTGTGTGTGTGTGTGTGTCTGTGTGTGTGTGTGTGTGTGTTATTGGTTGTTGGATTGGTCTTGACTGAGAACACTGTCTTATATTTAGTGGGATGGCAAGTTGGCATCTCAGGCAACATTGATGGCAGAAATCTCAAAGAATATAGCAGGAATCTGCCATCTAAGGCTCAGCAAGCTCAGAACACTTGGTTATCCTAATTGCCATAAATGGAAAGACCCTCACTATTGAGCTTCTCTGAGAGCTGCATCACACTGGGGCGGGAGGAGGGAGCCCATTTCCATAGAGATGTACCCTGTTTCTATGGAAACTCCAGCTAGGCTTCAAGGGGCTGGTGGGATAGTACAAGTGGATGCTGCCAAGCCCTGGGTCATTCTGAGGAGCCTGCTACTTTAGGGGAGGTGGCAGGGTATCAGCCTATGGGGCCGGGACTAGGCTCTGTGAAGCTGTGTCAGGCCTGATTTCTAAGCAAGGTACTTGGCAAAAGAAACCTCGGAAAACGTCCCAGCCCCCACCATGCCATGGGCCACCAGAGAGCCCAGGTGTGTCTCTGGAAGCCAGGCTTGGGTATGAGCATGGACATCAATGATTGCAGAGTATCAACAATAGGGGACCATAAATTTCTTTCAGGAGAGTGCAAACAGAAAACAGGGACATCTGGAGGGAGATAGACTGGGTTTTAGAAAATCATCAGATCTCTAGGTCTAGAAAACACAGATAGACCCACTCATGGAATTATGTGTGTGAGTCCAAGGAGCAGGGGTCGATAACTGTGAAACCTGGTTTCCCAGGATTAGACACACCTGTTTAGTTCAAAAGAGTGATCTGAGTGCTAAAACAAGATCAAAATGAAGTGGTCTGTATCTGAAGACGTGCTGTGTTGAAGGTGGGAGAAAATCTCTGAAGGACTCATAGAGAAGGATATAGAGAACTTTAAAGTACTAGTTCAAGAGGACATGGTAAAGACAACAAATCAGTTTTGGCAGGCTGGCTAGCTGGTGGGATCACTCAGGAAAACAGGAATATGTGAGGAATAGCAGATGTAGAGGATGCTTTGGTGGATTTGATTTCAGTAATGTTGAATGTGAGTTATCTGTGGGATAATCACGTGGAAATGCCCTTCATAGACAGCCTAGAACTGCAGGTGTGGATTTGGGAGTCATTGTCTTGAAGGCAACTGTTACAGAAAAGGGTGAATATAAAATCCCCCAGGAGAATAGAGAAAGTAGAGAAGGAAATAGAGAAAGTAGAAATTCTTTTGATACTTGGTGTTCATGAAAATTGTAGTAAAAGTTTATCCAGAAATGACTAAAAACATCAAACTATCTAGTTCAGTTGTAGGTATCGCTTTCTCTAAATAATTTTCCTAAACAAGAGGTTAACTTATTAGCATTGATTTACAATAAATCAACTTTGAAATGGAGCTGGAAGCTACATGTACTTAACATTTCTTATGTTCTTTGTTTTCTCTATCAACTACTTGGATGAACTTCAAGTCATTTAGAAATCAGTGACATGTACTTTCTTTTAACTCCCCGTATCAAAAAGATCAATATGACAATCTCTTTTATAGGTAGATATCTAGATGTTTTCAGAAAAAGAAATAAAATTCCACATAATAGGCAGTTCCAGCAGATTTTACTATGGGAAATTGGTACATGGTTTGTGGATGTGTAAAAGAAAAAACTAAACGTACATGTTCAAGGATTTAAAAATACAATCTCTGAAGTTGTGCATACTGCTATTGTAAAGGTCTTAAATAAAAAGGTCAGTTCTGGAGGGACAATTTCATGGGGCATTAAAAAAATCTCCCAATGTATGTTTATATAATTTTATCTACATATAAGTTTTTCCTTGGTTTTACTGGCTAATTTCTTGTAGGTCACGGGTGTGGGGTAGGGTAAAGGATGATACCAAGACAATTTTCCTTATCCTCTATGCTCTTTATTAATGTAGGGCATTAGATTGAATCATCATCATGGTCACCATTAGAATCCATTATTAACAATCATAACTCATGAATGACACTTTGTGGAACAATATGTACTTGCTCCTTAGAATTTATATAATGCAGCATAGGAATTAGTTCAACTTAATAATAAACCCTCTGCTCTGCAGTAATAATAACCATAATCATCATAATCATCTAGGGCATATTTCATAGAAAAATAATTTGAGTGTGAGTCTTCTAAGATTGCTTCAATACACATAAATGCCTGACTTTAAAAACCTTGTTTAATGTAGTTTAAAAGTGGCATGTTTTCTGTAAAAATTAGATAGAATTTCGGATAATCCATTCTATCAAAACTCAGTGAATTTCTTTGAAAAGATGAATTTTTACATACCTGAATCCAATCAGAAATTTTCAATTGAGTAACGAATAGAGACACAAATTAGATAAAAATACCTAAAACATATTAAATGCCGAGGTGGAAGGGAACAAGGGGGAAAACGTCCCTAGCTCATGGCAGCCAGAAGGTTGGGGTGGGCGAGGTGACAGGAGGAGACAGTTCGCAGGAGACAAGATGTGATTCCCCAGGGCATGTCCCTGGCCACACTCCACCTGCCCACACACCGCTCAGTACAGTGGGCCTTTCAGATAATTAACCCACAAAATGGATGGATCCACAGATTAGGTAAAAAGTCTCACAGTCTAATCATTTCACCTCTGAACACTGCTACTGTGGCTGACCCTGAGCTTTGGTGGGGGGATACCTTATTTCTAAGCCATAATAGTCTCTACAGTCCATGTGCTTTGGTTAGAATACGTTCATGTCGTCTGGGAGAGTAATCGGGTGCCAAAACAAGATTAAAAGGAAATATCTGGTAACTGAAGATGTGAAATTTGGAGCTTGGGGAAAAGCTCTGAAAAGGAGCCCTGGGTGAAGCACTTTAAAATCCTGGTGACGAGGACACAAGAGGGAACCTAGTCTGTGGGGTACCTGAGTGGGTGTGGGATAACTCATTAAAACATAAAAAAATGAGAAGGATCATGTCTGGGGAGAGGAAAGGAGGAAAGGAGGTTAGGCCTGGAGTCTGTGTACCTGCGGGGTCTCCCAAAGGAGATTCCAGGAGGCAGCAGGACAGGTTCCCAGGAAATAGGCCTGGGAGTCATGGCTTAGAGTGACTGTGGAAGTCACAGGTGCTGATAAAGCCAAAAGAGAGCAGGGTGAGGAGAGAGGGCCTGATGGATTGTGCGGAAAAGAAGGTGTCCAGAAGAAGGCTCACCAGCTATCAGCAATCATTCTGCACCACAGTGTCAAAGCTCTGCTCTCTGTACCAGGCCTTCTGCACCCCAGTCTAAAACCTTTGCTCTCTATAACAGTCCTTCTGCACCCCAGTCTACAACCTCTGCTCCCTGAAACAATCCTCCTCCATCCCAGTCTCCAAGTTCTGCTCTCTGGAACACATTCTGCACCCCAGTCTCGAACATCTGCTCTCTGCAGCAGTCCTTCTGCACCTCAGTCTGAAAACTCTGCTCTCTGCAACAATCATTCTGCACCCCAGTCTCCAACCTCTGCTCCCTGCAAGAAAACTACTGCACCCCATTCTCCAAGTTCTGCTCTCTGAAAGAGTCCTTCTGCACCCCACTCTCGAACATCTGCTCTCTGAAACAGTCCTTCTGCACCTAAGTCTGAAAATTCTGCTCTCTGCAACAATCATTCTGCAACCAAGTCTCCAAACTGTGCTCTCTGTAACAGTCCTTCTGCACCTCAGTCTCCAAACTCTGCTCTCTATAATATCCTTCTGCACACCAGACTCCAAACTGTGATATCTGTAACAGTTCTTCTGCACCCAGTCTCCAACCTCTGCTCTCTGTAACAGGCCTTCATCTCCCCAGTCTCCAACCTCTGCTCTCTATAACAGGCCTTCTTCACCCCAGTCTCCAACCTCTTCTCTCTGAAACGATCATTCTGCACCTCAGTCTCAAAACTCTGCTCTCTGAAACAGTCCTTCTGCACCTCAGTCTCCAAACTCTGCTCTTTGTAACATTCTTATGCACCCCAGTCTCCAACCTCTGCTCTCTGTAACAGGTCTTCATCTCCCCAGTCTCCAACCTCTGCTCTCTATAACAGGCCTTCTTCACCCCAGTCTCCAACCTCTTCTCTCTGAAAAGATCATTCTGCACCTCAGTCTCAAAACTCTGCTCTCTGCAACAGTCCTTCTGCACCTCAGTCTCCAAACTCTGCTCTTTGTAACATCCTTCTGCACCCCAGTCTCCAAACTCTGCTCTCTGTAACAGTCCTTCTGCACCCCAGTATCCAACCTCTGCTCTTTGTAACAAAACTTCTGCACCTCAGTCTCAAAACTCTGCTCTCTGCAACGGTTCTTCTGCATCCCAGTCACCGAACTTTGTTCTCTGCAACAGTCCTTCTGCACCCCAGTATCCAAACTTTGCTCTCTCTTACAGTCCTTCTATACGCCAGTCTCCAAACTCTTCTCTCTGTAACGGTCCTCCTGCACCCCAGTCTCCAAACTCTGTTTTGTGTATCAGTCGTTCTGCAACCCAGAATCCAAACTCTGCTCTCTGTAACAGTCCTTCTGCACCTCAGTCTCCAACCTCTGGTCTCTGTAACAGTCCTTCTGCACTCCAGTCTCAAATCTATGCTCTCTGCAACATTCCTTCTGCACCCCAGTATCCAACCTATGCTCTCTGTAACTATCTTTCTGCACCCCAGTATCCAACCTCTGCTCTCTGTCAGATCCTTCTGCACCTCACTCTCCAAACTCTGCTCTCTGAAATGATACTTCTGCACTGCAGTCTTCAAACTCTTTTTTCTGTAACATTCCTTCTGCACCTCAGTCTCCAACCAATGCTCTCTGTAACAGGCCTTGTGCACTGCAGCCTCCAACCTCTGCTCTGTGTAACAGTTCTTCTGCACCCCAGTGTCCAAGCTCTACTCTCTGTTACAGTACTGCTGCACCCAAATCAAACCTCTGCACTCTGTAACAATCATTCTGAACCCCAGTCTCAAAACTCTGCTCTCTTTAACAGTTCTTCAGAACCAGAATATCCAAACTCTGCTCTCTGTAACACTCCTTATGCAACCCAGTCTCCATCCTCTGCTCTCTGTAAGAATCCTTCTGCGCCATAGTCTCCAAACTCTGCTCTCTGTAAAAGTCCTTCTGCACCTCAGTCTCCAACCTCTGCTCTCTGAAACAGTCCTTCTGCATCCCAGTCTCTAACATCTGCTCTCTTCAATGATCCTTCTTCTCCCCAGGCTCCAACCTCTGCTCTCTGCAATGGTCCTTCTGCACCCCAGTCTCCAAACTCTGCTTACTGTAACAGTCCTTCTGTACCGCAGTCTCCAACCTCTTCTCTCTGTAACGGTCCTTCTGCACCCCAATTGCCAACCTCTTCTTTCTATAATAGTGCTTCTGCACCTCAGACTCCAACTTATGCTCTCTGTAACTGTCCATCTGCACCTCAGTCTGAAGCCTCTGCTCTATGCAACGATCCTTCTGTACACCAGTGTCCGAACTGTGCTATCTGTAACAGTCTTTCTGCACCCCAGTCTCCAACCTCTGCTCTCTGTAAAACGCCTTCTGCACTCCAGTTTCCAAACTCTGCTCTCCGTAACAGACCTTCTGCACTCCAGTCTTCAACCTCTTCTCTCTGCAACGATCTTTCTGAACCTCAGTTTCCAACCTATACACTCTGCAACAGTTATTCTGCACCTTAGTCTCTAACCTCTGCTCTCTGTAAGATTCTTCTGCACCTCAGTCTCCAACCTCTGCTCTCTGTAACAGTCTATATGCACCCCAGTATCCAACCTCTGCTCTCTGTAACAATCTTAGGCACCTAAATCTCCAACTTCAGCTCTCTGTATCGGTCCTTCTGCACCCCAGTCTCCAAACTCTGTTCTCTGCAACAGTCCTTCTGCACCACAGTCTCCAAAGTCTGCTTTCTGTATCAGTTCTACTGTACCCCAGTCTCCAACCTCTGCTTTCTTTAACAGTCCTTCTGCACCTCAGTCTACAACCTCTGCTCTCTGTAACAGTCCTTCTGTAACCTAGTCTCCAACCTCTACTCTCTGCAACATTTCTTCTGCACCCCAGTCTCCAACCTGTGCTCTCTGCAACTATCCTTCTGCACCAAAGTCTCAAATATCTGCTCTCTGTAAGTATCGTTCTCCACCATAGTCTCCAACATCTGCTCTCCTCAACGATCATTCCGCACCTCAGTCTCCAACCTCTTCTCTCTGCAATGATCATTCTGCACCCCAGTCTTCAACCACTGTAACAGTACTTATGCAGCTCAGTCTCCAACCTATGCTCTCTGTAAGATACTCTGCACACCAGCCTACAACATCTGCTCTCTGCAATGATCCTTTAGAACCCCAGTCTTCAACCTCTGCTTTCTGTAACAGTCCTTCTGTACAGCAGTCTCCAAACTCTGCTCTCTGTAACGGTCCTTCTAAACCCCAGTCTCCAACCTGTACTTTCTGTATTAGTCTTTCTGCACCCCAGTCTCCAAACTCTACTCTCTGTAACAGTTCTTCTGCACCTCAGTCTCTAAACTCTGCACTCTGCAACAGTCCTCTGCACCCCAGTCTCCACCATCTGCTCTCGGTAACAGTTCTTCTGCACCCCAATCTCCAAACTCTGCTGTTTGTAACACTCCTTCTGCCCTCCAGTCTCTACCCTGTGATCTCTGTAACAATTCGCCTGGACATCAGTCCCCAACCTCTGCTCTCTACGTTACTTCTGCTCGTCAGTCTCCAAACTCTACTATCTGTAAAAGTCCTTCTGCACCTCAGTCTTCAAACTTTGCTCTCTGTAAGATACTTCTGCAACCAATTCTCCGAACTCTGCTCTCTGTAACAGTCCTTCTGCACCCCATCTCCAAACTCTGATCTCTGTAACACGCCTTCTGCACCCCAGTCTTATAACTCTGCTCTCTTTAATAGGCCTTCTGTACCAAAATCTCCAACCTCTGCTCTCTGAAACGATCCTTCTTCAACCCAGAATCCAACATCTGCTCTCTGCAACAGTACTTCTGCACCTCAGTCTGAAAACGCTGCTCTCTGCAACAATCCTTCAGCACCCCAGTCTTAAACCTCTGCTCTTGTAACACTTCTTCTGCACCTCTGTCTCCAAAATGCTCTCTGTAAGATCCTTCTGAAAACCAGTCTCGAAACTGTGCTCTCTTCAACAGTCCATCTGCACCCCAGTGTCCAACTTCTACTCTCTGTAAGATCCTTCTGCATCACAGTCTCCAACCTCTTCTCTCTGTATCAGTCCTTCTGCACCCAGGTCTCCAAACTCTGCTCTCTGCAATATTTTTTCTGCACCCCAGTCTCCAACCTGTGCTCTCTGTAACAGTCCTCTGCACTCCAGGTTCACACATTTGCTCTCTGCAATGATCCTTCTTCTACCCAGTCTCCAACTTTGCTCTCTGTAAAAGTCCTTTTGTTTCACAATCTCCACCCTCTTCTCTTTGTAACGGTCCATCTGCTCGCCAATTGCCAACCTCTGCTTTCTGTAACAGTCCTTCTGCACCCCAGTCTCCAAACTCTTCTCTCTGCAACGATCTTTCTGCACCTCAGTCTCCTAACTCTGCTCTCTGTAAAAGTCCTTCTGCACCTCAGTCTCCATTCTTTGCTCTCTGTAATGCTATTTTTGCACCCCAGTATTCAATCTCTGCTCTCTGTAACAATCCGTCTGCACCTCTGTGCCTCTGTGTCCAACGTCTGCTGTCTGTAACAGTCCTTCTGCACCCCAGTCTCCAAAATCTGTCCTCTGTAACAGTCCTTCTGTACCACAGTATCCAAACTCTACTCTCTATAACGCCCCTTCTGCACCCTAAATGCCAACCTCTGCTTTCTGAAACAGTTCTTCTGCACCTCAGACTTCAACCTCTGCTCTCTGTAACAGACCTTCTAAGCCTCAGTCTGAAATCTCTGCTGTCTGCAACAATCTTTCTAAACCCCAGTCTCCAAACTGTGCTATCTGTAACAATTCTTATGCACCCCAGTCTCCAACATCTGCTCTTCGTAACAGGTCTTCTGCAACTCAGTCTTTAAAGTCTGCTCTCTCTAACAGGCCTTCTGCATCCCAGTCTCCAACCTCTTCTTACTGCAAAAGTCCTTCTGCACCCTAATCTCCAACCCCTGTTCTCTGTAATATCCTTCTTCACCCCGTTTTCCAAACTTTACTCCCTGTAACAGTCATTCTGCACCTCAGTCTCCAATTTCATCCCTCTGCAACGGCCCTTCTGCACCCCAGTATCCAACCTCTGTTCTCTGCAGCAGTCCTTCTGCACCCCAGGCTACAAACTCTGCTCTCTGTAACAGTCCTTCTGCACCCCAGTCTCCAAACTCTACTTTCCGTATCAGTGATTCTGCACCCCAGTCTAAAACCTCTGCTCTCTGTAACAGTCCTTCTTCACCTCAGTCTCCAAACTCTGCTCTCTGCAACAGTCCTTTTGCACCCCAGTCTCCAACCTTTGCTCTCTGCAACAATTTATCTACACACCAGTCTCCAACATCTGCTCTCTGCAAGGATCCTTCCTCTACCCAGTCTCCAAAATCCGCTCCGTGTAAAAGACCTTCTGCATTGCAGTCTCCAAACTCTTTTCTTTGTAACGGTCCATCTGCTCCCAAATTGCAAACCTCTGCTTTCTGTAACAGTCCTTCTGCACCCCAGTCTCCAAACTCTTCTCTCTGCAACGATCCTTCTGCAACTCAGTCACCAACCTCTGCTCTCTGTAAAAGTCCTTCTGTACCTCAGTCTCCATCCTTTGCTCTCTGAAATTGTCTTTCTGCACCCCAGTCTCAAATCTCTGCTCTCTTTAACATTCCGTCTGTACCATAGTCTCCAACCTCTTCTCCCTATAATGGTACTTTCCCACCCCAATTGCTAACCTCTGCTTTCTGAAACAGTCCTTCTGCATCTGAGACTCCTACCTCTACTCTCTGTAACAGTCCTTCTAAGCCTCAGTCTGAAAACTCTGCTCTCGGCAAAAATCCTTCTAAACCCCAGTCTCCAAACTGTGCTATCTGTAACAATCCCTCTGCACCCCAGTCTCAAACATCTGCTCTCTGTAA
Organism: Ictidomys tridecemlineatus; assembly: GCF_052094955.1. Classification (NCBI taxonomy): domain Eukaryota; kingdom Metazoa; phylum Chordata; class Mammalia; order Rodentia; family Sciuridae; genus Ictidomys; species Ictidomys tridecemlineatus. Next base: position 12,079 of record NW_027521301.1, read on the forward strand.
CAGGTCTTCTGCAACTTAGTCTCCAAAGTCTGCTCTCTGTAACAGGCCTTCTGCACTTCAGTCTTCAACCTCTTCTCTTTGCAACAATTTTTCTGCACCTCAGTCTCCAACCTCTGCTCTCTGCAACGATCCTTCGGAACGCCAGTCTCCAACGTCTGTTCTGTGCACCCCAGTCTCCAAACTCTGCTCTGTGTAAGATCCTTGTGCACCCCGTTTTCCAAACTTTGCTCTCTCTAACAGTCATTCTGCACCTCAGACTCCAACCTCATCCCTCTTCAATGGCCCTTCTGCTCCCCAGTATCCAAACTCTGCTATCTATAACAGTCCTTCTGCACCCCAGTCTCCAAACTTTACTTTCTGTATCAGTTATCTGCACCCTAGTCTAAAACCTCTGCACTCTGTAACAGTCCTTCTGCACCTCAGTCTCCAACCTCTGCTCTCTGCAACAGTCCTTCTGCACCCCAATCTCCATCCTCTGCTCTCTGCAAATATTTTTCTACTCACCAGTCTCAAACATCTGCTCTCTGCAACGATCCTTCTGCACCCCAGTCTCCAACGTCTGTTTTCTGCAACAGTCCTTCTGACCCCAGTCACCAGCCTCTGCTCTCTGTAACATCCTTCTGCAACCCAGTTTCCAAACTCTGCTCTAGGTCACATTGCTTCTGCACCTCAGTCTCCAGCCTCTTCTTATTGTAACAGTACTTCTGTACCGCAGTCTCCAATCTCTGCTCACTGCAACATTTCTTCTGCACCCCAGTCTACAAACTGTGCTCTCTGTAACTGTCTTTCTGACCCCAGTCTCCAACCTCTGCTCTCTGTAACGATCCTTCTGCACCTCAGTCTCCAACCTCTGCTCTCTGCAACGATCCTTCTGCACCTCAGTTTCTAACCTATGCTCTCTGCAACGATTCATCTGCACCCCAGTTTCCAACCTCTGCTCTCTGTAACAGTCCTTCTACACTTCAGGATCCAACCTCTCCTCTCTGTACCAATTCTTCAGAACCTCAGTCTCCAACTTCTTCTCTCTGTATCAGTCCTTCTGCAACCAGGTCTCCAAACTGCTCTCTGCAATATTTTTTCTGCACCCCAGTCTCCAACCTGTGCTCTCTGTAACAGTCCTTCTGCACCCCAGGTTCACACATCTGCTCTCTGCAGTGATCCTTCTTCTACCCAGTCTCCAACTTTGCTCTCTGTAAAAGTCCTTTTGTTTCAAAATCTCCACCCTCTTCTCTTTGTAACGGTCCATCTGCTCGCCAATTGCCAACCTCTGCTTTCTGTAACAGTCCTTCTGCACCCCAGTCTCCAAACTCTTCTCTCTGCAACGATCTTTCTGCACCTCAGTCTCCTAACTCTGCTCTCTGTAAAAGTCCTTCTGCACCTCAGTCTCCATTCTTTGCTCTCTATAATGCTATTTCTGCACCCCAGTATTCAATCTCTGCTCTCTGTAACAATCCGTCTGCACCTCTGTGTCCAACGTCTGCTGTCTGTAACAGTCCTTCTGCACCCCAGTCTCCAAACTCTGCTCTCTGTAACAGTCCTTCTGTACCGCAGTCTCCAAACTCTACTTTCTATAACGGCCATTCTGCACCCTAATTGCCAACCTCTGCTTTCTGAAACAGTTCTTCTGCACCTCAGACTTCAACCTCTGCTCTCTGTAACAGACTTTCTAAGCCTCAGTCTGAAATTTCTGCTGTCTGCAACAATCCTTCTAAACCCCAGTCTGCAAACTGTGCTATCTGTAACAATTCTTATGCACCCCAGTCTCCAACAACTGCTCTTCGTAACAGGTCTTCTGCACCCCAGTCTCCAAAGTCTGGTCACTGTAACACGCCTTCTGCACCCCGGTCTCGATTCTGTGCTCTCTGTAACAGGCCTTCTGCACCCCAGTCTCCAACCTCTTCTCTCTGCAAGAATCCTTCTTCACCTCAGTCTCCAACCTCTGCTCTCTGCAACAGTTCTTCTGTACCACAGTCTCTAACCTTTGCTCTCTGTAACGGTCCTTCTGCACCACAGTCTCAAACCTCTGATTTCTGTATCAGTCTTTCTGCACAACAGTTTTCAAACTCTGCTGTCTGTAACATTCCTTCTGAACCTCTGTATCCAACCTCTGCTCTCTGCAACCTTAATTCTGCACACCATTCTCTAACCTCTTCTCTCTTCAAAAGTCCTTCTGAACAAAAGTCTCCAACATCTGCTCTCTGCAACAGTCCTTCTTTACACTAGTCTTTAAACTCTGCTGTCTGTACCAGTCCTTCTGTACTGCAGTCTCCAACATCTGCTCTCTGTAACAGTCCTCCTGTATTGCAGTCTCCAAACTTTTCTTTCTGTAATGGTCCTTTTACACACAAGACTCCAACCTCTGCTTTCTGTATCAGTCTTTCTGAATCCGAGTCTCCAACCTCTACTCTCTGTCACAATCATTCTGCTCCTCAGTCTCCAAACTCTTCTCTCTGCAACAGTCCTTCTGCACCCAAGTCTCCAACACCTGCTACCTGCAACAGTCCTTCTACATCCCATTCTACAAACTCTGCTCCCTGCAATGGTCCTTCTGCACCTCAGTCTGCAATGTCTACTCTCTGTAACATTCCTTCTGCACCTCAGTCTTCCAACTCTGATCTCTGTAAGATCCTTCTGCAACCCAGTCTCCAAACTCTGGCCTCTTCAACGAACCTTCTGCACCCCAGTTTCCAAACAATGCTCTCTGTAACAGTCCAGTTGCACCTCAGTCTCCAAACTTTGCTCTCTGTAAGATGTTTCTGCAAACCTGTCTCAAAACTCTGCTCTCTATAACAGTCTTTCTGCACCCCAGTCTCTAACTTCTGCTCTCTGAAACAGTCCTTCTAATCCCCAGTCTCCAACCTCTGCTCTATGCAATAGTTCTTCAGCACCACAGTCTCCAACATCTGTTCTCTGTAAAAATTATTCTTCACCTCAGTTCGCAAACTCTGATCTCTGCAATGGTTCTTCTGCACCTCAGTCTCCATTCTCTGCTCTCTGTAAAAATCCTTTTGCAACCCAGTCTCCAAACTCTGCTCTCTCCAACGATTCTTCTGCACCCAGTCTACAACATTTATTCTCTGCAACAGTCCTTCTGCACCTCAGTCTGAAAACTCTGCTCTCTGCAATGATCCTTGGACAACCCAGTCTCCAAACTCTGCTTTCTGTAACAGTCTTTGTGCACGTCATTCTCCAACTCTGCTATCTGTAACAGTCCTTCTGCACCCCCGTATCCAACCTCTGCTCTCTGTAAGATCCTTCTGCACCCAGGTTTCCAAACTCTGCTCCCTGTAACATTCCTTCTGGTACCCAGTCTCCTACCTCTTCTCTCTGTAACAGTCCTTCTGCTCCCAAGTCTCCAAGCCCTGCTCTCTGTAACAGTCCTTCTGTACCGCAGACTCCAACCTCGGCTCTCTGTAACTGTCGTTCTGTACCGCAGGCTCCAAACTCTGCTCTTTGCAACGGTCCTTCTGAACCCCATTCTTCAACATCTGTTGTCTTCAAGAGTCCTTCAGCACCTCAGTATCCAACATCTTCTTTCTGCAACAATTCTTTTAGACCCCAGTCTCCAACATCTGTTCTCTGAAAAAGTCCTGCTGCATCCGAGTCTCCAACATCTGCTCTCTGCAATAGTCCTTCTGCATCTCAGTCTAAAAATTCTGCCCTCCGCAACGATCCTTGTGCACCCCGGTCTTTAAACTCTGCACTCTGAAACAGTCCTTCTGTACTGCAATCTCCAACCTCAGCTCTCTGTAACAGTCCTTCTGCACCCCAGTCTTCACATTCTGATTTCTGTATCAGTCTTTCTGCACCCCAGTCTCCAACCTCTGTTCTCTGTAACAGTCCTTCTGAACCTCAGTGTTCAAACTCTGCTCTCTGGAACAGTCTTTCTGCACCTCAGTCTGAAAACTCTGTTCTCTACAATGATCCTTCTGCACCCCTGTGTCCAATTTCTGCTCTCTGTAACAGTCCTGCTTTACCTCAGTCTCTGCTCTCTGCAAAATCTTTCGGCAACCCTATCTCCAAACCCTGCTTTATGTAAGAGTCCTTCTTCACCCCAGTCTCAGACCTCTGCTCTCTGTATCAGGCCTTTTGCACCCCATTCTCCAACCTCTGCTCTCTGTAACAGTGCTTCTGCACCTCAGTCTACAAACTCTGCTATCTGCAACAGTCCTTCTGCAACCCAATCTCCAAACTCTGCTTACTGTATCAGTCCATCTGCACCACAATTTTCAACCTCTGCTCTCTGTAACAGTCTTTCTGCACCTCAGTCTGAAAACTCTGTTCTCTACAAGGATCCTTCTGCACCCCAGTCTCCAATCTCTGCTCTCTGTAACAGTTCTTTTGCAACTCAGTCTCCAAACTCACCTCTCTGCAACGATTCATCTGCAATTCAGTTTCGAAAGTCTACTCTCTGTAACTGAGCTTCTGCACCCCAGTCTCAAACTTCTGCTGTCTGCAACGATCCTTCTGCACACCAGTCTCCAACTTCTGCTCTCTGCAACAGTCCTACTGCACCCCAGTTTCCAACCTCTGCTCTCTGCAATGATCCTTCTGCACCCCAGTATCCAACATGTGCTCTATGCAACAGTTATTTTGCACCTATATCTCCAACCTCTGCTCTCTGCAACAGTCCTTTTGCACCTCAGTCTGAAAACTCTGTTCTCAGCAATGATCCTTCTGCAACCTAGTCTGCAAAATCTGCTCTCTGTAATAGTCCTATTGCACCTCAGTCTCGAATCTCTGCTCTCTGTAAGATCCTTCTGCAACTCTGTCTTCAAACTCTGCTCTCCATAACAACCTTCTGTACTCCAGTCTCCAACCTCTGCTCTCTGCAACAGTCCTTCTAAACCCAAGTTTTCAAATTCTGCTCTCTGCAACAGTCCTACTGCACCCCAGGCTCAAACTTCTGTTCTCTGTAACAATCCTTCTTCACCTCAGTTACCAAACTCTGATCTCTGCAATACTCCTTCTTCACCACAGTCTCCAAACTCTGCTCTCTGTAGCAATCTTTCTGCACCCCAGTCACCAAATACTGCTATCTACAACCATCTTTTTGCACCCAGGTCTCCAACCTCTACTCTCTGCAAAAGTCATTCTGCACCCAGTCTCCAACCTCTACTCTCTGCAACGATTCTTTTGCACCCCATTCTCCAACCTCTGCTCTCTGCAAAAGTCCTTCTGCACCCCAGTCTCCAACATCTGCTTTCTACAACAGTCTTTCTGAAACTCAGTCTGAAAACTCTGCTCTCTGCAATGATCGTTGTGCACCCCAGTCTCCACAATCTCCTTTCTGTAACAGTCCTTCTGCACGCCAGCCTCCAAACTCTGATCTCTGTAAGATCCTTCTGCACCCCAGTTTGCAAATCTACTCTCTGTAACATTCTTTCTGCTCCCCAGTCCTCAACCTCTGCTCTCTGTATCAGTCCTTCTGCTCCCCAGTCTCCAACCTCTGCTCTCTGTAACAGTCCTTATGTACCACAGTCCCCAACCTCTTCTCTCTGTAACGGTTTTTCTGCACCACAGTCTCCAACCGCTCCTTTCTGTATGATTCCTTCTGCACTACAGTTACCAACCTCTGCACTCTGCAACATTCCTTCTGCATCTCAGTCTCCAGCCTCTGCTCTCTGCGACAGTTCTTCTGCACCCTTGTCTCCAAAAACTGCTCTCTGCAACAGTTCTTCTGCACCCCAGTCTGCAAGGTCTGCACTCTGAAATAGACCTTCTCCACACCAGTCTCCAACCTCTGCTCTCTTTAACAGTCCTCTTGGAGTGCAGTCTCTAAAATCTTCTCTCTGTAAGGGTCTTTCTGCAACCAAGTATCGAACCTCTGCTTTCTGTAACAGTCCTTCTACACCCCAGTCTCCAAACTTTGCTATCTGTAACAGTCCTTGTGCACCCCAGTCTCCAACTTCTGCTCTCTATAACAATACTTATGCACCCCAGTCTCAAACCTCTGCTCTCTGCAACGATCCTTTTTTACCCCATTCTCCATCCTCTGTTTTCTGCAAAAGTCCTTCGGATCCCCAGTATCCAACATCTGCGCTTTGCAACAGTCCTTCTGAACCTTAGTCTGAAAACTCTGCTCTCTGCAACAATCCTTGTGCACCCCAGTGTCCAAATTCTGCTTTCTGTAACAGTCCTTCTGCACCTCAGTCTCCAAAATTGCCACTCTGTAACAGTGCTTCTGCACAGCAGCCTCCAACCTCTGCTCTCTGTAAGATCCTACTGCACCCCAGATTTCAAATCTGCTCTCTGTAACATTCCTTCTTCACCCAAGTCTCCAACCTCTGTTCTCTGTAAGAGTCCTTCTGCTCAGAGTCTCCAACCTCTGCTATCTGTAACAGTCTTTCTGCACCACAGTCCCAAACATCTCTTTTCTGTATCATTGTTTCTGCACCACAGTTTCCAACCTCTGCTTTCTGCAACATTCCTTCTGCACCTCAGTCTCCAACCTCTGCTCTCTGCAACAGTTCTTCTGCACCCCAATCACCAAGGTCTGCAATCTGAAACAGTCTTTCTCCACACCAGTCTCCAAACTCTGCTGTCTGTTACAGTCCTCCTGTAGTGCAGACTCCAAAATCTGCTCTCTGTAATGTTCCATCTACACCTTATGTCTAGCCTCTGCTCTCTGCAGCAGTCCCTCTGCAACCCAGTCTCCAAACTCCGCTCTCTGTAACAATCCTTCTGCACCTCAGTATCCAACCTCTTCTCTCTGCAACGGTCCTTCTGCACCTCATTCTTCAAACTCTACTCTCTGTAAAAGTACTTCTGCACCCCTGCTCCAAACTCTGCTCTCCATAACAGGCCTTCTGCACCCCAGTCTCCGACGTCTGTTCTCTATAACAATCTTTCTGCACCCCAGTCTCCAACCTCTGCTCTCTACATCGATCCGTCTGCACCCCTGTCTCAAACCTCTGCTCTCTGCAACAGTCCTTCGGCAACCCAGTCTTTATCATATGCTCTCTGCAAAAGTCCTTCTGCACGTCAGTCTGAAAACTCTGTTCTCTGCAACGATCCTTCTGCACCCTAGTCTCCAACCTCTGCTCTCTGTAAAAGTCCTGCTGCACCTTGGTCTACAAACACTGCTCTCTGTAAGATCCTTTTGCAACCTTTTCTAAAAACTCTGCTCTCTGTAACAGTTTTTCTGCACCTCCCTCTCCAACCTCTGCTCTCTGTAACAGGCCTTTTGCAGCCCAATCTCCAAACTCTACTCTCTGCAAAAGTCCTTCTGCACCCTAATTACCAACATCTGCTCTTTGTAACGGTCCTTCTACACCCCCGTCTCCAACCTCTGCTTTCTATATCAGTCTTTCTGAACCCCAGTCTCCAACTTCTGTTCTCTGTATCTATCCTTCTGCACCTCAGTCTCCAACCTGTTCTCTATGTAAGAGTCCTTCTGCACCCCAGTCGCCATCCTCTGCTCTCCGTAAAAGTCCTATACCGAAGTCTCCAAACTCTGCTCTCTGTAACGGTCCTACTGCACCGCAATTTCCAAACTCTGCTTCCTGTAACAGTCCTTCTGCACCTGAGTCTTAAAACTCTGCTTTCTTTAACAGTCCTTCTACACCTCAGTCTCCAACCTCTGCTCTCTGTAACAGTCTTTCTGCACCTCAGTCTGAAACCTCTGCTCTCTGCACGATCCTTCTGCACCCCAGTTTCCAAACACTGCTCTCTGTAACAGTCCATCTGCACCTCAGTCTCCAACCTCTGCTTTCTGTAAGATCCTTTAGAAACCCAGTCTTCAAACTCTGCTCTTTGTAACAGTCCTTCTTCACTCAGTATCCAACCTCTCCTCTCTGTAACAGCCCTTCTGCATGCCAGTCTCCTAACTCTGCTCTCTGCCACGATATTTTGGCACCCCATTCTCCAACCACTGCTCTCTGCAATGATCCTACTGCACCCCAGTCTCCAACCTCTGATTTTTACAACAGTCCCTTCTGCACCTCAGTCTCCAACTTCTGCTTTCTGTAAGATACTTCTGCACCCATGTCTTTAAGCTCTGCTCCTTGCAACGATCCTTCTGCACCCCAGTCTCCAAACTCTTCTCGATGTAAAAAAACTTCTGCACCTGAGTCTTTAATCTCTGCTCTCTGCAACAGTCCTTCTGCACCCCAGTCTCCAAACACTGCTGTCTGCATCAGTCTTTCTGTACTGCAGTCTCCAACTTCTGCTCTCTGTAACGGTCTTTCTGCACTGCAGACTCTAATCTCTGCTTACTGTTTCAGTTTTTCTGCACCCCATTCTCCAAATTCTGCTCTCTCTAAGAGTCCTTCTGCACCTCAGTCTCCAACCTCTGCTCTTAGCAACAGTCCTTGTGAACCCCAGTCTCAAAACTCTGCTCTCTGAAACAGTGCTTATGCACCCCAGTCTCCAACCTCTGCTCTCTGCAACAGTCCTTCCGCACCGCAGTCTCCAAATTCTGTTCTCTGAAACAATCCTCCTGCACCTCCGTCTCAAACCTCTGCTCTTTGTAATAGGACTTCTGCACCTCAGTCTTCAACGTCTTCTCTCTGTAAGATCCTTTTGCACACCTGTCTTCAAGCTCTGCTCCTTGCAACGATCCTTCTGCACCCAAGTCTCCAAACTCTTCTCTATGTAAAAGAAATTCTGCACCTCAGTCTCCAATTTCTGCTCTCTGCAACAGTCCTTCTGCACTGCAGTCTCCAACTTCTGCTCTCTGTAACGGTCTTTCTGTATCAGTCCTTCTGCACCCCAGTCTCCAACTTCTGCTTTCTCTAAGAGTCCTTCTGCACCTCAGTCTCCAAACTCTGCTCTATGCAACAGTCCTTCTGCAACCCAGTCTCCAACCTCTGCTGTCTGCAACAGTCCTTCTGCACCCCAGTCTCCAACCTCTGCTCTCTGCAGCAGTGCTTCTGCACCAAAGTCTTTAACCTCTGCTCTATGTAATAGGACATCTGCACCTGAGTCTCAAACCGCTGCTCTCTGCAACAGTCCTTCTGCACTCCAGTTTCCAACCTCTGCTGTCTGCAGGAGTCCTTCTGCACCCAAGTCTCCAACCTCTGCTCTCTGCAACAGTCCGTTTGTACCCCAGTCTCCAAACTCTGCTTTCTGTAAGATTAATCTGAACCCCGGTCTCCAACCTCTGCTCTCTGTAACAGTCCTTCAGCACCCCAGTCTCCAAAATCTGCTCTCTGTAATAGTCCTTCTGCACCTCAGTCTCCAACCTCTGCTCTCTGAAACAGTCCTTCTGCACCCCAGTCTCTAAAATCTGCTCTCTGTAACAGTCCTTCTGCACCCCATTCTCCATCATCTGCACTCTGGAACATTCCTTCTGCACTCCAGTCTCCAAACTCTGCTTTCTGCATCGATCTTTCTGGACCCCAGTCTCCAATGTCTGCTTGCTGCAACGGTCATTCTGCACCACAGTTTCCAACATCTCCTCTCTGGAACAGTCCTTCTGCACCTCAGTCTGAAAACTCTGCTCACTGTAACATTCCTTTTTAACCCCAGTCTCCAACCTCTGACCTCTGCAACAGTCCTTCTGCTCCCCAGTCTCTGAGATCGGCTTTTTGTACCAGAGTCTCTAACTTCTACTCTTTGCAACGGTCCTTTTACACCCCATTATCCAAACTTTGCTTTTGTATCAGTCTGTCTGAACCCCAGTCTCCAACCTCTGTTCTCTGTATCTATCCTTTTGCACCTCAGTCTCAACCTGTGCTCTATGTAAGAGTCCCACTGCACCCCAGTCTCCAACCTCTGCTCTGGGTAACAGTCCTACACCGCAGTCTCCAAACTCTGCTCTCCTTAACGGTCCCTGTGCACACCAATTTCCAAAATCTGCTTCCTGTAACAGTCCTTCTGCACCTGAGTCTCCAAACTCTGCTCTCTGTAACAGTCCTTCTACACCTCAGTCTTCAACCTATGCTCTCTGTAAAAGTCCTTCTGCACCTCAGTCTGAAAATTCGGCTCTCTGCACAATCCTTATGCACCCCAGTCTCCAAACACTGCTCTCGGTAACAGTTCCCCTGCACCTAAGTCTACAATCTCTGCTCGCTGTAAGATCCTTCATCAACCCAGTCTTCAAACACTGTTCTCTGTAACAGACCTTCTGCAACCAAGTCTCCAAATTCTTCTCTCTGCAACGATTCTTCTCCATACCAGTCTCCAACCTCTGCTCTCTGTAACCGTCCTTCTGCACCACAGTCTCCAACCTCTGCTCTCTGTAACCGTCCTTCTGCACCAGAGTCTCCAACCTCTGATCTCTGTAACAGTCCACTTGTACCACAGTCTCCAAAATCTGCTCTTTCTAAGATCCATCTGAACCCCAGTCTCCAACCTCTGCTCTCTGTAACAGTCCTTCTGCACCCCAGTCTCCAAACTCTGCTCTGTGTAACAGTTTTTCTGAAACTCATTTTCCAACCTCTGCTGTCTGCAACAGTCTTTATGAACCCCACTCTCCAACGTCTGCTCTCTTCAAAAGTCCATCTGCACCCCAGTCTCCAACATCTGCTCTCTGCAACAGTCCTTCTACACCCCAGTCTCCAACTCTGCTTTCTGAAACAATCTTTCTGGACCCCAGTCTACAACGTCTGCTCTCTGCTAGAGTCCTTTTGCACCCCATTCTCAAAACTCTGCTCTCTGTAAGAACAATCTAAACCCCAGTCCCCAAACTCTGCTCTCTGTAACAGTACTTGTGCACTCCAGTCTCCAAACACTGCTCTCTGTAACAGTCCTTCTGAAGCTCAGTCTCCAACCTCTGCTCTGTGTAACACTCTTTCTGCAACCCAGTCTCTATAATCTGCTCTCTGCCACAGTCCTTCTGCACCCCAGTCTCCAACGTCTGCTCTCTGGAACAGTCCTTCTGCACCCCAGTCTCAAAACACTGCTCTTTGCAACGATCCTTCTGGACCCCAGTCTCCAACCTCTGCTTTCTGTATCAGTCTTTCGAAACCCCAGTCTCCAAACTCTGTTCTCTGTATCTATCCTTCTGCACCTCAGTCTCCAACCTGTGCTCTATGTAAGAGTCATTCTGCACCCCAGTCTCCAACCTCTTCTCTCGGTAACAGTCTTATACTGCAGTCTCCAAACTCTGCTCTCTGTAACGGTCCTTCTGCATCCCAATTTCCAAACTATGCTTCCTATAACAGTCCTTCTGCACCTGAGTCTCCAAACTCTGCTCTCTGTAACCGTCCTTCTGCACCTCAGTCTCCAACCTCTGCTCTCTGTGAGATCCTTCAGCAACCCAGGCTCCAAAATCTGCTCCCTACAACAGACTTTCTGCACCCGAGTTTCCAACCGCTCCTCTCTGTATTAGCCCATTTGCACGCCAGTCTCCAAACTCTGCTCTCTGAAGCAGGCCTTCTGCACCTCAGTCTCTAACCTCCACTCTTTGCAATGATCCTACTGCACCCAAGTCTCCAACCTCTGCTCTCTGCAATGATCCTTCTGCACCCCAGTCTCCAACCTCTCATCTCTGCAACAGTTCTTCTGTACTTCAGTCTCCAACCTCTGCCCTCTGTAACAGTTTTTCTGCACCTCATTCTCCAAACTCTGCTGTCTACAACATCTTCCTGAACCCCACTCTCAAACCTCTGCTCTCTGCAACAGTCCGTCTGCACCGCAGTCTCAAATATTTGCTCTCTGCAAAAGTCCATCTGCACCCCAGTCTCCAACATCTGTTCTCTGCAACAGTCCTTCTACACCCCAGTCTCCAACTCTGCTTTCTGCAACGATCTTTCTGGACCCCAGTCTCCAAAGTCTGCTCTCTGCAAGAGTCCTTCTGGACCAGAGTCTCCAACCTCTGCTCTCTGTAACAATCCTTCTGCACCCCTGTCTGCATCCTCTGTTCTTTGTAAGATCCTTCTGCAACCCAGTTTTAATCTCTGCTCTCTATAACAGTGCTTCTGCCCAGCGGTCTCCAACCTCTGCTCTCTGCAACAGTCCTTCTAAAACCCAGTCTCCAATATCTGCTCTCTGAAACAGTCCTTGTGCACCTCACTCTGAAAAGTCTGCTCACTGCAACGACCTTTCTGCACCACAGACTCCTACTTCTGCTCTTTGTAACTGTCCTTCTGCAACCCATTCTCCAAACTCTGATCTTTGTAAGATCCTTCCACAACCCAGTCTTTAAACTCTGCACTCTGAAACGGTACTTCTGCACAACAGTCTCCAAACGCTACTCTCTGTAAAATGACGTCTGCCACCCAGTCTCCAAACTCTGCTCTCTGTAACAGGCCTTCTGCACCCCAGTCTCCAAACTCTTCTCTCTGCAACGATTCTTCTCCACCCCAGTCTCCAGAATCTGCTCTCTGCAAGACTCCTTTTGCACCCCATTGTCCAAACTCTGCTCTCTGTAACAGTCCTTCTGCACCCCAGTTTCCAAACACTGCTCTGTGTAACAGTCCTTCTGAAGCTCAGTCTCCAACCTCTGCTCTGTGTAACAGTCCTTCTGCAACCCAGTCTCTATAATCTTCTCTCTGCCACAGTCCTTCTGCACCCCAGTCTCCAACGTCTGCTCTCTGGAACAGTCTTTCTGCACCCCAGTCTCAAAACTCTGCTCTTTGCAACGATCCTTCTGGACCCCAGTCTCCAACCTCAGCTTTCTGTATCAGTTCTTCAGAACCCCAGTTTCCAACCTCTGTTCTCTGTATCTATCCATCTTCACCTCAGTCTCCAACCTGTGCTCTATGTAAGAGTCATTCTGCACCCCAGTCTCCAACCTCTTCTCTCGGTAACAGTCTTATACTGCAGTCTCCAAACTCTGCTCTCTGTAACGGTCCTTCTGCATCCCAATTTCCAAACTATGCTTCCTATAACAGTCCTTCTGCACCTGAGTCTCCAAACTCTGCTCTCTGTAACTGTCCTTCTACACCTCAGTTTCTAAACTCTGCTCTCTGTAACAGTCCTTCTGCACCTCAGTCTCCAAACTCTGCTCTCTGTAAGATCCTTCAGCAACCCAGTCTCCAAACTCTGCTCCCTACAACAGTCTTTCTGTACCCGAGTTTCCAACCTCTCCTCTTTGTAATAGGCCTTCTGCACGCCAGTCTCCAAACTCTGCTCTCTGAAGCAGGCCTTCTGCACCTCAGTCTCTAACCTCCGCTCTCTGCAACGATCCTACTGCACCCAAGTCTCCAACCTCTGCTCTCTGCAATGATCCTTCTGCACCCCAGTCTCCAACCTCTCATCTCTGCAATAGTCCTTCTGTACCTCAGTCTCGAACCTCTGCTCTCTGTAACAGTTTTTCTGCACCTCATTCTCCTACCTCTGCTCTTTACAACAGTCTTTCTGAACCCCACTCTCCAACCTCTGCTCTCTGCAACAGTCCATCTGCACCCCAGTCTCCAACATCTGCTCTCTGCAACAGTCCTTCTACACCCCAGTCTCAAACTCTGCTTTCTTCAACGATCTTTCTGGACCCCAGTCTCCAAAGTCTGCTCTCTGCAAGAGTCCTTTTGAACAAAAGTCTCCAACCTCTGCTCTCTGTAACAATCCTTCTGCACCCCTGTCTGCATCCTCTGTTCTTTGTAAGATCCTTCTGCAACCCAGTTTGAAACTCTTCTCTCTGTAACAGTGCATCTTCCCACCAGTCTCCAACCTCTGCTCTCTGCAACGATCCTTCTTCACCAAATTCTCCAACCTCTGCTCTCAGCAACAGTCCTTCTACAACCCAGTCTTCAATATTTGCTCTCTGAAACAGTCCTTTTGCACCTCACTCTGAAAAGTCTGCTCACTGCAACGACCCTTCTGCACCACAGTCTCCTACTTTTGCTCTCTGTAACAGTCCTTCTGCACCTCATTCTCCCAACTCTGCTCTTTGTAAGATCCTTCTACAACCCAGTCTTTAAACTCTGCACTCTGTAACAGTCCTTCTGCACAACAGTGTCCAAACCCTACTCTCTGTAAATGACTTCTGCCACCCAGTCTCCAAACTCTGCTCTCTGTAACAGGCCTTCTGCACCCCAGTATCCAACCTCTTCTCTCTGCAAGGATTCTTCTCCACCCCAGTCTCCAGAATCTGCTCTGTGAAACAGTCCTTTTGCACCCCAGTCTCAACACTCTGCTCTCTGTAAGATCCATCTAAACCCCAGTCTCCAAACTCTGCTCTCTGTAACAGTCCTTCTGCATCCCAGTCTCCAAACACTGCTCTCTGTAACAGTCCTTCTGCAGCTCAGTCTCCAACCTCTGCTCTGTGTAACAGTCCTTCTGCAACCCAGTCTTTAAAATCTGCTCTCTGCCACACTCCTTCTGCACCCTAGTCTTCAACTTCTGCTCTCTGGAACAGTCCTTCTGCACCCCAGTCTCAAAACTCTGCTCTTTGCAACGATCCTTCTGGACCCCAGTCTCCAACCTCTGCTTTCTGTATCAGTCTTTCGGAACACCAGTCTCCAACCTCTGTTCTCTGTGTCTATCCTTCTGCACCTCAGTCTCCAACCTGTGCTCTATGTAAGAGTCATTCTGCACCCCAGTATCCAACCTCTTTTTTCGGTAACAGTCTTATACCGCAGTCTCCAAACTCTGCTCTCTGTAACGGTCCTTCTGCATCCCAATTTCCAAACTCTGCCTTCTATAACAGTCCTTCTGCACCTGAGTCTCAAAACTTTGCTCTGTGTAGCCGTCCTTCTACACCTCAGTCTCCAACCTCTGCTCTCTGTAACAGTCCTTCTGCACCTCAGTCTCCAACCTCTGCTCTCTGTAAGATCCTTCAGCAACCCAGTCTCCAAACTCTGCTCCCTACAACTGTCTTTCTGCACCCGAGTTTCCAACCTCTCCTCTCTGTAATAGGCCTTCTGCACGCCAGTCTTCAAACTCTGCTCTCTGAAGCAGGCCTTCTGCACCTCAGTCTCTAACCTCCGCTCTCTGCAATGATCCTACTGCACCCAAGTCTCAAATCTCTACTCTCTGCAATGAACCTACTGCACCCCAGTCTCCTACCTCTCATCTCTGCAACAGTCCTTCTGAACCTCAGTCTCCAACCTCTGCTCTCTGTAACAGTTTTTCTGCACCTCATTCTTTAACCTCTGCTCTCTACAACAGTCTTTCTGAACCCCACTTTCCAACCTCTGCTCTCTGCAACAGTCCTTCTACAACCCAGTCTTCAATATCTGCTCTCTGAAACAGTGCTTCTGCACCTCACTCTGAAAAGTCTGCTCACTGCAACGACCCTCTGCACCACAGTCTCCTACTTCTGCTCTCTGTAACAGTCCTTCTTCCCCTCATTCTCCCAACTCTGCTCTTTGTAAGATCCTTCTACAACCCAGTCTTTAAACTCTGCACTCTGTAACAGTCCTTCTGCACAACAGTGTCCAAACCCTACTCTCTGTAAATGACTTCTGCCACCCAGTCTCCAAACTCTGCTCTCTGTAACAGGCCTTCTGCACCCCAGTATCCAACCTCTTCTCTCTGCAAGGATTCTTCTCCACTCCAGTCTCCAGAATCTGCTCTCTGCAACAGTCCTTTTGCACCCCTATCTCAAAAATCTGCTCTCTGTAAGATCCATCTGAACCCCAGTCTCCAAACTCTGCTCTCTGTAACAGTCCTTCTGCACGCCAGTCTCCAAACACTGCTCTCTTTAACAGTCCTTCTGCAGCTCAGTCTCCAACCTCTGCTCTGTGTAACAGTTCTTCTGTACCCCAGTCTCTAAAATCTGCCCTCTGCCAGTGTCCTTCTGCACCCCAGTCTCCAACGTCTGCTCTCAGTAGGACTCTAATACCGCAGTCTCCAAACTCTGCTCTCTGTAACGGTCCTTCTGCATCCCAATTCTCAAACTCTGCTTCCTATAACAGTCCTTCTGCACCTGAGTCTCCAAACTCTGCTCTCTGTAATGGTCCTTATGTACCCCAGTTTCCAAAGTCTCCTTTCTCTATCAGTCTTTGCTCACCCCAGTCTCCAAACTCTACTCGCTGTAACAGTCCTACTGCACATCGGTCTCCAAACTCTGCACTCTGCAAAATTCCTTTTTCATCCCAGTCCCCAACCTCTGCTCTTTGCAACAGTCCTTTTACACCCCACTCTCCAACATCTGCTCTCTGCAACAGTCCATCTACACCACTGTCTCTGAACTCTACTCTCTGTAACTGTCCTTCTGCACCTCAATCTCCATCCTCTGCTCTCTGTTAGATCCTTCTTCAACCCTGTCTCCTACCTCTGCTCTCTGTGAGAGTCCTTCTGCACTCCAGCCTCCAACATCTCCTCACTGCAACCGTCCTTCTGCAACCCAGCCTTTAACGTCTACACTCTTAACAGTCCTTCTGCACCTCAGTCTGAAAACTCTGCTCTCTGCAAGTATCCTTCTGCATCATAGTCTCCAACCTATGCTCTCTGTAACAGTCCTACTTCACCTGAGTCTCCAAACTCAGCTCTATATAAGATCCTTCTGAAACCCAGTATCCAAACTCTGCTCTCTGTAACAGTCCACCTGCTGCCCAGTCTCCAAACTCTGCTCTCTGTAACAGGCCTCATGCACCCCAGTCTACAAACAGAGCTCTATGTAACAGGCCTTCAGCACCACAGTATCCAAACTATTCTCTCTACAACGATCCTTCTACACCCCAGTCTCCAACGTCTGCACTCTGCAACAGTTATTCTGCACACCAGTCTCCAAACTCTGCTCTCTGTAAGATCCTTCTGCACACAGTTTCCAACCTCTGCTTTTTGAAACAGTCCTTATGTACCCCAGTCTCCAAACTCTGCTCTCTGTAACAATGCTTCTGCTCATCAGTCTCCAACCTCTGCTCTCTGAACCGGTCTTTCTACACCTCAGTATCCAAACTCTGTTGTCTTCAATAGTCATTCTGCACCCCAGTGTGCAACCTCTGCTCTCTGTAAAATTTTTTCTGTACCACAGTCTCCAACCTCTGCTCTCTGTGACGGTCCTTCTGCACCGTAGTCTCCAAACTCTGCTTTATGCAACAGTCCTTCTGAACCTCATCTCCAACCTCTGCTCTCTGCAACAGTCCTTCTGCACTTCAGCTTCAACCTCTGCTCTCTGCAACAGTCATTTTGCAGCCAAGTCTCCAAACTCTGCTTTCCATAACAGTCCTTCTGCACCCCAGTCTCCAATCTCTGCTCTTTGTAAGATCCATCTGCACCACAGTCTCCAACCTCTGCTCTCTGTAACAGCTCTTCAGCACCTCAGTCTCCAACCTCTGCTCTCTGTAACAATCCTTCTTCACGTCAGTCTAAAACCGCTGCTCTCAGCAACGGTCCTTCTGCACCCCAGTCTCCAAACTCCATTCTCTGCAACCATTTTTACGCACCCCAGTCTCCAACCTCTGCATTCTGCAACAGTCCTTCTACACCCCAGTCTCCAAACTCTGCTCTGTGTAACAATCCTTCTGCACCTGAGTCTCCAACCTCTTCTCTCTGCAACGGTTCTTCTGCACCCCTGTCTCCAAACTCTGTTGTCTGCAACAGTCCTTCTTCACCTCAGTCTTCTGCACCGCAATCTCCAACTCCTACTCTCTGCAATAATCGTTCTGCACCCCAGTCTCCAACCTATTCTCTACAACAGTCCTTCTGCACTCCAGTCTCCAACATCAGATCTCTGCAACAGTCCTTCTCCACCCCAGTATCCAACCACTGCTTTCTCTATCAGTCCTTCTACACTCAAGTCTCCAACCTCTGCTCTTTGTAACAGTCCATTTGCACCTCAGTCTCCAAATTCTGCTCTCTGCAAAGGTGCCTTGGCACCCCAATCCCTAACCTCTGCACGGTGCAACAGTCCTTTTAAACCCAAGTCTCAAACCTCTGCACTCCGCAACAGTCCATCTGCACCTCAGTCTCAAAGATCTTCTCTCTGCAATGGTCTTTTTGCACCTCAGTATTCAACATCTATCTCTGTAACAGTCCTTCTGCACCTCAGTCTTCATCTTCTGCTCTCTGTAACAGGCCTTCTTCCCCCATGTTTCTGAACTCTGCTCTCTTTAACAGTCCTTCTGCACCCCAGTCTCCAACCTCTGCTATCTGGAACAGTCCTTCTGAAACTCAGTCTCAAAACTCTGCTCTCTTTAATATCCTTCTGTACCCCAGTCTTCAAACTCTGCTCTCAGTATCAGTCCTGTAACTTAGTCTCCAAACATGCTCTCTGTAACAGTTTTTCTGCACCCCAGTCTTCAACAACTGCTCTCTGAAACAGTCTTTCTGCACCCCAGTATCCAACCTCTGCTCTCTAGAACAGTCCTTCTATACCCCAGTCTCCATAATCTACTCTCTGCAACAATCCTTCTGCACTCCAGTCTCCAAACTTTCCTCTCTGTAAGATCCTTGTGCACCTCAGTTTTAAACTCTGCTCTCTGTAACATTCCTTCTCCACCCCATTCTCCAAAGTTTGCTCTCTGCAATGGTCCCTCTGCACCCCAGTCTCCAACCTTGTTCTCTACAACAGTCTTTCTGCACCTCACTCTGCAACATCTGCTCTCTGAAACAGTCCTTCTGGACCCCAGTCTTCAACCTCTGCCCTCTGCAACAGTCCTGCCTCACTCCAGTCTCTAAAATCTGCTCTCTACAACAGTACTTTTCCACCGAAGTCACCGAACTCTGCTCTCTGTAACAGTTCTTCTGCACCTCAGACTCCAATCTCTGCTCTCTGCAACAGTCTTTCTGCGCCCCAATATTGAACCTTTGCTCTCTGCAGCAGTCCTTCTGCACCTCAGTGTCCAAACTCTGCTCTCTGTAATATTTTTCTAAAACCCAGTCTCCAACATATGCTTTCTGCAATGGTCCTTCAGCACCAGAGTCTCCAACCTCTGTTCTCTAAAATATTTATTGTGCACCCCAGTCTCCAACCTCTGCTCTCTGTAACAGTCCTTCTGTAACACAGTCTCAAACCTCTTTTCTCTGTAAGGGACCTTCTGCACCCCATCTCAAACCTCTGCTTTCTGTATCAGTCTTTCTGCAACCCAGTCTTCAAACTCTGCTTTCTGTATCCGTCATTGTGCACGCCAGGCTTCAACCTCTGCTCTCTGTAACAGTCCTTCTGCACCCCAGACTCCATCCTCTGCTCTCTGCAACAGTCCTTCTGCACATCAGTCTCCAACCTCTGTTCTCTGTAAGAGGCCTTCTGCACCCAGTTTACAACCTCTCCTCTCTGTAACAGGCCTTCTGCACCAAAGTCTGTAAATTCTGCTCTCTTTAACAGTCCTTCTGCACCCCAGTCTCCTACCTCTGCTCTCAGTATCAGTCCTGCACCCCAGTATCCAAACACTGCTCTCTGTAACAGTTTTTCTGCACATCAGTCTTAAACAACTGCTATCTGCAAGAGTCCTTCTGCAGCCCAGTCTCCAACCTCTGCTCTCTGCAAAATTCCTTTTGCACTCCAGTCTCCAAACTTTCCTCTCTGTAAGATCCTTCTGCACCCCAGTTTCCAAACGCTGCTGTCTGTAACATTCCTTCTGCACCCCAGTCTTCAACCTGTTCTCTACAACAGTTCTTCTGTACCGCAATCTTCAACCTCTGTTCTCCGTAAGAGTCCTTCTGCACCCCAGTCTCCAACCTCTGCTTTCTGTATCAGTCTTTCTTCACCACAGTCTCCAAACTCTGCTCTCTGTAACAGTCCTTCTGCACCTCACTCTGCAACCTCTGCTCTCTGCACCAGTCCTTCTGCAACCCAGGCTTCAACCTCTTCTCTCTGCAACAGTCCTTCCTCACCCCAGTCTCCAAAATATGCTCTCTGTAACAGTCCTTTTCCATCGCATTCTCAAACCTCTGCTCTCTGTAACAGTACTTCTATACTGCAGTCTCCAACCTCTGCTCTCTGTAATGGTCCTTCTGCACCCCAGTCTCCAAACTCTCCTTTCTGTATCAGTCCTTCTGCACCCCGGTCTCGAAACTCTTCTCTCTTTAACAGTCCTTCTGCAACTCAGACTGCAACCTCTGCTCTCTGCAACAGTACTTCTGTTCCCAATCTCCAACCTCTGCTTTCTGCAATGGTTCTTCTGAAACCCGGTCTCCAACCTCTGTTCTCTACAACACTTATTCTGCACCCCAGTCTCCAACCTCTGCTCTCTGTAACAGTCCTTCTGTACCGCAGTCTCCAACCTCTGTTCTCTGTAAGGGTCCTTCTGAAGCCCAGTCTCCAACCTCTGCTTTCTGTATCAGTATTTCTGCCCCACATTCTCCAAACTCTGCTCTCTGTAACAGTCCTTCTGTACCTCAGTCTGCAACCTCTGCTCTCTGCAACAGTCCTTCTTCACCCCAGTCTCCAACATCTGATCTCGGCAACAGTCCTTCTCCACCTGTCTCCAACCTCTGCTCTGCAACAGTCCTTCTGCACCCAGGTCACCAACGTCTGCTTTCTGTATCAGTCCTTCTGCACCCCAGTCTCCAACGTCTGCTCTCTGTAACAGTCCTTCTTCACCTCAGTCACTAACCTCTACTCTCTGCAGCAGGTCTTCTCCAACCCAGTTTCCAACATCTCCTGTCGGCAACATTCCTTCTGGACGCCATTATCAAACTTCTACTTTCTGCAACAGTCCTTGTACACCCCAGTCTTTCACATCTGCTCTCTGTAACAGTCTTTCTGCACCTAAGTCTGAAAACTCTGCTCTCTGCAACGATCCTTCTGCACCTAGTCTCCAAATTCTGCTCTCTGCAACAGTCCTTCTGCACCCCAGTCTCCAACCTCTGTTCTAAGCAAAAGTCTTTGTACACCCCAGCCTCCAAACTCTGCTCTCTGTAACAGTCCTTCTGTATTGCAGCCTCCAAACTCTGCTGTCTGTAATGGTCCTTCTGCACCCGAGACTCCAAACTCTAGTTTCCATATCAGTTATTCTGTACCCCAGTCTCCAACCTCTGCTCTCTGTAACAGTCATTCTTCACCTCAGTCTCCAACCTCTGCTCTCTGCAACAGTCCTTCTGCACCCCGATCTCCAAACTCTTCTCTCTGCAACAGTCCTTTTACACCCCAGTTTCCAAACTCTGCTCTGTGCAACGATCCTTCTGCACCCCAGTCTCCAACCTCTGCTCTCTGCTACAGTCCTTCTGCACCCCGATCTCCAAACTCTTTTCTATGCAACAGTCCTTTTACACCCCAGTTTCCAAACTCTGCTCTGTGCAACGATCCTTCTGCACCCCAGTCTCCAACCTCTGCTCTCTGCTACAGTCCTGCTTCACCCCAGTCTCAAAACAGTGCTCTCTGCAACTGTCCTGCTGCACCCAAGTCTCCAACCTCTGCTCTCCTTAGCAATCCTTCTGCACCTCAGTCTTCAACCTCTGCTCTCTGCATCGATCCTTCTTCACCACAGTCTCCAAACTCTGCTCTCTGCAACACTCCTTCTGCACCCCAGTCTCCAAGCTCTGCTCTCTGTAACAGTTCTTCTGAACCACAATCTCAAATCTCTGCACTCTGTAAAACTTCTTCTCACCCCAGTCTCCATACTCTGGTCTCTGTAAGAATCGTTTTGCACCCCAGTCTCTAACCTCTCCTCTCTGTAAAACTCCTTCTCCAACTCAGTCTCAAAATTCTGCAATCTGTAACGGTCCTTGTGCTCCTCAGTCTCCAAACTCTGCTCTCTGTAACAGTCCTTCTGCACCCCAGTCTCCAACATCTGTTCTCTGCAACGATCGTTCTTCTTTTCAGGTTCCAACCTCTGCTCTCTGCAACGGTTTCTGCACCACAGTTTCCAACCTCTGCTCCTTGTAACAGTCCTTCTGCACCTAAGTCTCCAAACTCTGCTCTCTGCAACAGTCCTTCTGCACCCCAGTCTCCAAACACTGCAATCTGCAACAGTCTTTCTGCACCCCAGTCTCCAACCTCTGCTCTCTGTAACAGTCCTTCTGTAAATCAATCTCCAAAATGCTCTCCGTAAGATCCTTCTGAAACATTGTCTCGAAACTGTGCTATCTGTAACAGTGCTTCTGCACCCCAGTCCCCGAACTCTGCTCTCTGTAACCGGCCTTCTGCACCCCACTCTCCAAACTCTGCACTCTATAAAAGGCCTTCTGCAACCCAGTCTCCAAACTCTTCTCTCTGCAACGATCCTTCTTCACCTCAGTCTCCAACCTCTGTTCTCTTCAAAGTTTCTTCTGCACCCCAGTCTCAAACCTCTGTTCTCTGCATCAGTCCTTCTGCACCCAAGTCTCCAACCTCTGCTCTCTTTAACAGTCCTTGTGTACTGCAGTCTCCAACCTCTGGTCTCTGTAACGGTTCTTTTGCACCCCAGTCTCCAATGTCTGCTTTCTGTATCAGTTCTTCTGCACCCCAGTCTCCAACCTGTGCTCTCTGTAACTGTCCCTCTGCACCCCAGTCTTCAAACTCTGCTCTCCGTAGCGATCCTTCTGAACCTCAGTCTCCAACCTCGGCTCTCTGCAAGGATCCTTCTGCACCTCAGTCTGAAACCTCTGTTCTCTGCAATGATCCTTCTACACACCAGTCTCCAAGCTCTTCTCTCTGTAACAGTCCTTCTGAACATCAGTGTCAAAACTCTGCTCTCTGTAACAATCCATTTTCATCTCAGTCTCCAAACTCTGCTCTGTAATAGTCCTTCTGCACCTCAGTCTCCAAACTCTGCTCTCAGTAACAGACCTTCTGCACCCCAGCCTCCAACCTCTGCTCTCTTTAACAGTTCTTCTGGACACCAATCTACAAACTCTGCTCTCTGTAACACTCCTTCTGCACACCAGTCTCCATCCTCTGCTCTTTATAAGAATCCTTCTGCACCCCAGTCTCCAACCGCTCCTCTCTTTTCCAGTCCTTCTGCACCTCAGTCTCCAATATCTGCTCTTTGAAATGATCCTTCAGCACTTCAGTCTCCAACCGCTGCTCTCTGTAACAGGCCTTCTGAACCCCATTCTCCAACATTTGCTCTCTGGATCAGTTCTTTTGCAAACCACTATCCTACCTCTGCTCTCTATAATAAACCTTCTGCACCTGAGTCTCCAACTTCTGTTCTCTGAAAAGATTCGTCTGCACCCCAGTCTCCAAACTCTGTTCTCTGCATCAGTCCTTCTGCACCCCAGTATCCAACCTCTGCTCTCTGTAACAGTCCTTCTGTAACTCAGTCTCAAAACTCTGCTCTCTGTAACAGTCCTTCTGCACCCCAGTCTCCAACGTCAGCTTTCTGTATCAGTTTTTCTGCACCCCTGTGCTCTTTGTAACAGTCCTTCTACACCCCAGTGTCCAGTCTCTGCTCTCTGCAACAGTCCCTCTGCAACCCAGTCTCTAACCTCTGCTCTCTGTAACAATCCTTCTGCACCTCAGTCTTCAACCTCTGCTCTCTGCAACGGTCCTTTTGCACCTCAGGCTCCAAAAACTACACTCTGTAAATGTACTTCTGAACCCCTTCTCCAAACTCTGCTCTCCGTAATAGGCCTTCTGCACCCCAGTCTCCAACCTCTGTTCTCTATAACAATTATTCTGCACCCCAGTCTCAAAATTTTGCTCTGTAAAACGATCCTTATGCACCCCAGTCCCCAATCTCAGCTTTTTGCAACAGTCCTTCTGCACCCCAGTCTCCAACATGTGCTTTCTGCAAAATTCCTTCTGCACCTCAGTGTGAAAACTCTGTTCTCTACAACGATCCTTCTGCACCCCAGTCTCCAACCTCTGCTCTTTGTAACAGTCCTGATGCACATCGGTCTACAACTCTGCTCTCTGTAGGATCCTTGTGCAACCTTGTCTAAAAACTCTGCTCTCTGTAGGAGTTCTACAGAGCCCAGTCTCCAACCTCTGCTCTCTGCAACGATCCTTTGGCAACTCAGTCTCAAAACTCTACTCTCTGTAACAGTCCTTCTGCACCCCAGTCTCAAACCTCTGCTGTCTGCAACCATCTTTCTGTACACCAGTTTCCAACATCTGCTCTCTGCAACAGTCCTTCTGCACCCCAGTCTCCAACCTCTGCTCTCTGCAACGATCCCTCTGCACCCCAGTCTAAAACTCTACTCTCTACAACAATCCTTATGCACCCAAGTTTCCAACCTCTGCTCTCTGCAAAAGTCCTTCTGCACCCCAGTCTCCAACATCTGCTCCTTGCAACAGTCTTTCTTCACCTCAGTATTACAACTCTGCTGTCTGCAACGATCCTGTTTCACCCCAGTCTCTAACCTCTGTTCTCTAAAACAGTTATTCTGCACCCCAGTATCCAACCTCTACTCTCTGTACCAGTACTTCTGTACCGCAGTCTCCAATCTTTGTTCTTTTTAAGGGTACTTATGCACCCCAGTATCCAACCTCTGCTTTCTGTATCCGTCGTTTTTCACCACAGTCTCCAAACTCTGCCCGCTGTAACAGTCCTTCCGAAACTCAGTCTGCAAACTCTGCTCTCTGCAACAGTACTTCTAATATTTAGTCTTTAACCTCTGCTCTCTCCAACAGTCTTTTGAACCACAGACTCCAATATCTTCTCTCTAAAACAGTTCTTCTCCACCCCAGTCTCCAACCTCTGCTCTCTGTAAAAGTCCTTCTGTACTCCAGTCTCCAAAATATGCTCTCTGTAAGATCCTTCTGCAACCCAGTCTGTAAACTCTGCCTTCTGTAACAGACCTTCTGCACCCCTTCTCCAACCTATGTTCTCTGTAACAGTCCTCGTGTAGTGCAGTCTCAAAAAACTGCTCTCTTTAACGGTCCTTCTGCAGCCCAGTCTCCAACCTCTGCTTTGTGTATCAGTACTTCTGCACCCCAGTCTCCAAATTCTGCTCTCGGTAACATTCCTTCTGTAACTCAGTCTCCAAACTCTGCTCTCTGCCACAGTTCTCCTGCACCAAAGTCTCAAACCTCTACTCACTGCAACACTCCTTCTGCACCTCAGTCTCTAAACTCTGCTCTCTGTAACAGTCCTTCATTACCACAGTCTTAAAACTCTGCTCTCTGTAATAGTCTTTCTGAAGCCCAGTCTCCAACGTAAGCTTTCTTTATCAGTTCCTCTGCACCCCAGTCTCCAACATCTGCTCTCAGTAACAGTCCTTCTGCAACCCAGTCTCCAACTTCTGCTCTCTGCAACATTCCTTCTGCACCCCAGTCTCCACCTGTACTCTCTGTAACTGTACTTCTGCACCCCAGTCTCCACCCACTGATCTATGTAACAATCTTTCTGGACATCAGTCTCCAACCTCTGCTCTCTACAACAGTCCTTCTGCTCTTAAGTCTCCAACCTCTACTCTCTGGAAAAGTCCTTCTGCACCTCGGTCTCCAAAATTTGCTCTTTGTAAGGTTCTTCTTAACCCAGTCTCCAAACTCTGCCCTCTGTAACAGTCCTTCTGCACCCCTTCTCCAAACTCTGTTCTGTGTAACAGTCCTTTTGCACGCCAGTCTCAATACTCTGCTCTCTACAACGATCATTCTGCACCCCAGTCTCCATCCTCTGCGCTCTACAAAAGTCCTTCTCCACTTCAGTCTCCAAACTCTGCTCTTTGTAACAGTCCTCCTATATAGCAGTCTCCAAAATCTGCTCTCTGTAACGGTACTTGTGCATGCCAGTCTCCAAACTCTGCTTTCTGTAACTGTCCGTCTGAAACTCAGTTTCCAAACTCTGATCTCTGCAACAGTCTTTCTTCACCTCAGTCTGAAAACTATGTTCTCTGCAACGATCCTACTGCAACCCTGTCTCCAAACCCTGCTTTCTGTAACAATCCTTCTGCAGCCCAGTCTCCCACCTCTGCTCTCTGTAACAGGCCTTTTGCACCCCATTCTCCAACCTCTTCTCTTTGTAACAGTTCTTCTGCACCTCAGTCTACAATGTCTGCTCTCTGCAACAGTCCTTCTGCAACCCAGTCTCCAAACTCTGTTTACTGTATCAGTCCAACTGCACCACAATTTCCAACCTCTGCTCTCTGTAATAGTCTTTCTGCACCTCAGTCTACAAACTGTGCTCTCTGCAACAGTCCTTCTGCACCCCAGTATCCAACATCTGCTCTCTGCAACAGTCCTTCTGCACCAAATCTACAACCTCTGCCTCCGTAATATTCCTACTGTAACCCAGTCTCTAATAACTGCCCTCTGTAACAGTCCTTCTGCACCCCTTGTCCAAACTCTGTTCTCTGTATCAGTCCTTCTGGACGCTGGTCTCAAACATCTGCTCGCTACAACGATCCTTCTGCACCCCAGTCTCCAACCACTGCTCTCTCAAACAGTCCTTCTGCACCCCAGGCTCCAATATCTGCTCTCTGCAACAGTCCTTCTGAACCTCAGTCTGAAAACTCTGTTCTCTGCAACGATCATTCTGCACCCCAGTCTCCAAACTCTGTTCTCTGTAACAGTCCTGCTGTACCACAGTCTATAAGCTCTGCTCTCTGTAAGATCCTTCTGCAACCCTGTCTCTGAACTCTGCTGTCTGTAACAGTCCTTCTGCACCCCAGTCTCAAACCTCTGTTCTTTGTAACAGGCCTTTTGCATCCCATTCTCCAACCTCTGCTCTCTGCAACAGTTCTTCTGCACCCGAGTCTCCAAACTCTGCTTTCTGTATCAGTCCATCTGCACCCCAATCTCCAACCTCTGCTCTATGTAACAGTACTTCTGCATCTCAGTCTACAAACTCTGCTCTCTACAACAGTCCTTCTGCAACCCAGTCTCCAAAGTCTGCTCTCTGCAACAGTCCTCCTGCACCAAAGTCTCCAAACTCTGCCTCTGTAACAGTCCTACTGCAACACAGTCTTCAACGTCTACTCTCTGCAACAGTCCTTCTGCACCCAAATCTCAAACCTGTGCTCTCCGCAACAGTCCTGCTACACCCCATGTCCAGAATCTGCTTTCTGCAGCAATTCCTCTAAGACCAAGTCTAGATCGTCTCCTCTCTGTAACAATTCTTCTGCACCTCAGTCTCCAACCTCTGCTCTCTGCAATGGTCCTTTTGCACCTCGGTCTCTACTCTTTGTAAAAGCACTTCTCCATGCCTTCTCCAAACTCTGCTCTCCGTAACAGGCCTTCTGCACCCCAGTCTCCGACCTCTGTTCTTTATAACGATCCTTCTGCACCCCAGTCTCCAACCTCTGCTTTCTTTACCAGTTCTTCAGCACCCCAGTCTCCAAACTCTGCTCTCTGTAACAGTCTTTCTGTACCTCAGTCTCCAACCTCTGCTCTCTGCAACAGTCCTTCTGCATTCCAGTCTCCAACCTCTGCTCTCTGCAACAGTCGTTCTGCACCCCAGTCTCCAACATGTGCTCTCTGCAAAATTCCTTCTGCACCTTTGTCTGAAAGCTCTGTTCTCTGCAACGATCCTACTGCACCCAAGTCTCCAACCTCTGCTCTCTGTAACAGTCCTGCTGCACCTTGGTTTACAACCTCTGCTCTCTGTAAGATCCTTGTGCAACCTTGTCTAAATCTTAACTCTCTGTAACAGTTCTTCTGCACCCTAGTCTTTGACCTCAGCTCTGTGTAATATCCTTCTGCACCACAGTTTCAAAACTCTGCTCCCAGTAACATTCCTTCTCTACCCCAGTCTCCAAACTCTGCTTTCTGCAAGGGTACTGCTGCACCTGAGTCTCAAACCTGTGTTCTCAGTAACAGTCCTTCTTCTCCCCATCGCCAAACTCTTCTCTATAACAGTCCTTCTGCACCTCAGTCTCCAACCTCTGCTCTCTGCAACAGTACTTCTGCACCCCTGTCACATACCTCTGCTCTCTGTAAGATTCTTCTGCACACTAGTCTCCAAACTCTGCTCTCTGTAACGGTCCTTCTGCACCACAGTCTCCAACATATGCTCTCTGCAACAGTCCTTCTACACCTGATTCTCTAAGCTCTGTTCTCTGCAACAGTTTTTCTGAACCACAGTTTCCAACATCTGCTCTCTGGAACAGTCATTCTGTACCCTAGTCTCCAACGTATGCTCACTGTAACAGTCCTTCTGTAGTGCAGTCTCCAAACTCTGCTCTCTCTAAAGGTCCTTCTGCACCACAGTCTCCAAACTTTGCTCTCTGTATCAGTACTTCTGCACCCCAGTCTCCAACCTCTGACTCTGTAGCATTACCTCTGTACCTCAGTCTCCAAACTCTGCTCTCTGTGACAGTTCTTCTGCACCCCAGTCTCCAACCACTTCTTTCTGCAACAGTTCTTCTGCACCCCAGTCTCCAATATCTGCACTCTGAAAAAGTCCTTCTCAAACCCAGTCTCCAACCTCTTCTCTCTGTAACAGGCCTCCTTTACTGCGGACTTTAAAGTCTGCTCTCTGTAATTTTCCTTCTTCACCACAGTCTCCAAACTCTTCTTTCTCTATCAGTCCTTCTGCACGCGAGTCTCCAACCAGTGATCTCTGTAACAGTCCTTCTGCATCTCAGTCTCCAAACTCTGCTCTCTGCAACATGTCTTCTGTACCCAAGTCTCCAAACTCTGCTCCCTCCAACAATCCTTCTACACCACAGTCTCCAACCTCTGCTTTCTGCAACAGTCCTTCTCCACCCCAGTCTCCAAAATCTGCTATCTGTAACAATCCTTCTGCACCTCAGTCTCCAACCTCTGCTCTGTGTAAGATCTTTCTGCAACCCAGTCTGCAAACTCTTCCCTCTGTAATAGTCCTTCTGCACCCATTCTCGAAACCTTTCTCTCTGTAACAGGCATTCTGCACCCATTCTCCAACCTCTGTTCTCTGTAAAAGTTCTTCTGCACCCCAGACTCAAACCTCTACTCTCTACAACGATCCTTCTTCACCCCAGTCTCCAACGTCTGCTCTCTGCAACAGTCTTTCTGCACCCAAGTCTCCAACAACTGCTCTCTGTAAGATCCTTAAGCACCCCAGTATCCAACCTCTGCTCTCTGTAACAGTCTTTCTGCACCCAATGCTCAAACCTCTGCTCTCTGTCACAGTTTTTCTATACAGCAGTGTCCAAACTCTGGTCTCTGTAACGGTCTTTCTGCACCCCGATTCCCAAACTCTGCTTTCTGTAACAGTCTTTCTGTACCTCAATCCCAAAACTCTGCTCTCTGTAGCAGGCCTTCCGCACCCCAGTCTTAAAAATCTGCTCTCTCCAACGATTTATTTACACCCCAGTGTCCAACCTCTGATCTCTTCAAAAGTCTTTCTGCACCCCAGTCTCCAACATCTGCTCTCTGCAACCGTCCTTCTCCACCCCAGTCTCCATCCTCTGCTCTCTGTAACAGTCATTCTGTACTGAAGTTCCCAAACTCTTCTCTCTGTAACATTCCTTCTTCACCCCACTCTCCAACCTCTGCTTTCTCTATCAGTCCTTCTGCACTCAATTCTCCAACCTCTGCTCTCTGTAACAGTCCTTCTTCAACTCAGTCTCCAACGTCTGCTCACTGCAACAGTCCTTCAGCACCCCAGTCTCCAACCTCTGCTCTCTGTTATAGTCCTTCTGTATTGCAGTCTCCAAACTCTGCTCTCTGTAATAGTCCTTCTGGATCCCAGTCTCCAAACTCTGCTTCGTGTATCAGTCCTTCTGCACCCTGGTCTCTAAACTCTGCTTTCTGTAACAGTCCTTCTGCAACTCAGACTACAATTTCTGCTCTCTGCAACAGTCCTTCTGTGCCCTAATCTCCAAACTCTGCTCTCTGCAACAGTCCTTCTGCACCTCAGTGTCCAAACTCTGCTCTCTGTAAGATCCTTCTGAAACCCAGTCTCCAACGTCTGCTTACCGCAATGGTCCTCCTGCACCCCAGCCTGTAACCTCTGTTCTCTACAACAGTTATCCTGCACCCCAGTCTGCAACCTCTGCTCTCTGCAATAGTCCTTCTACACCACAGTCTCTATTCTCTGCTCTCTGCAACAGTCCTTCTGAACCCCAGTATCTAACCTCTGCTCTCTGCAACAGTCCTTCTGCACCACAGTCGCCAACCTCTGCTTTCTGTATCAGTCCTTCTGCACCCCAGTCTCCAACCTCTGCTCTCAGTAACAGTCCTTCTGCACCTCATTCTGAAAACTCTTCTCTCTGGAGCGATCCTTCTGCATCTCAGTCTCAAATTTCTTCTCTCTGTAAGAGACCTTATGTACCTCAGTCTCCAAACTTTTGTCTCTGTAAGATTCTTTTGCAACCCACTCTTTAAACTCTGCTCTCTGTAACTATCCTTCTGCACCCCAGTCTCCAATCACTGCTCTCTGTAATAGGCCTTCTGCACCGCAATCTCCAACCTTTGCTGTCTATAACAGGCCTTTTGACCCCAGTCTCCAAACTCTTCTCTCTTCAACTATCCTTCTGAACCCCAGTCTCCAACCTCTGCTCTCTGCACCAGTCCTCCTGCACCTCAGTCTCAAACCTATGCTTTCTGTAAGATCCTTCTGCACACCTGTCTCCAACCTCTGCTTTCTGTGAAAGTACTTCTGTAAAGCAGTCTCCAAACTCTGCTATCTGTAAGGGTCCTTCTGCACCGCAGTCTCCAATCTTTGCTCTCTGCAACACTGCTTCTGCAACCGAGTCTCCAAACTTTGCTCTCTGCATTAGATTTTCTGGACATGAGTCTCCAACCTGTGCTCTCTGTAAAAGTCCTACTGCATCCCAGTCTTCAACCTTTGCTTTCTGTAAACTCATTCTGCACCACAGTCTCCAATCTCTTCTCTCTATAACGATCCTTCTGCACCCCAGTCTCCAAAATCTGCTCTCTGCAACAATCCTTCTGCACCCCAGTCTCCAAAGTCTGCTCTCTGTAATAGTCCTTCTGCACCCCAGTCTCCAAACTCTGGTCTCTGCAACAGTCCTTCTGCACCCAAGTCTCCAATATCTGCTCTCTGCAACAGTCCTTCTACCCCCCAGTCTCGATACTCTGCTCGCCCCAATGACCCTTCTGCACCCCAGTCTCCAACCTCTGTTCTCTTCAACAGTTCTTCTGCACCCCAGTCTCCAACCTCTCCTCTCTTTAAAAGTCCTTCTGTACCGCAGTCTCCAAACTCTGTTGTCTGTAAGGGTTTTTATGCACCCCAGTATTCAACCTCTGCTTTCTGTATCAGTCGTTTTCCACCACAGTCTCGAAAATCTGCTTGCTGTAACAGTCTTTCTGCAACTCAATCTGCAAACTTCGCTCTCTGCAACAGTCCTTCTGCACCTTAGTCTCCAACCTCTGCTTTCTATATCAGTCCTTCTGCACCCCAGTCTCCAATCTCTACACTCTGTAACAATCCTTCTGCACCTCAGTCTCCAAAGTCTGCTCTCTGTAACGGTCCTTCTGCACCTCAGTCTCCAACCTCTTCTCTCTATAACAGTGCTCCTGCACCTCAGTCTCCAAATTTTGCTCTCCTTAATATCTTTCTGCAACCCAGTATTCAAACTCTGCTCTCTGTACCAATCTTTCTTCACCCCAGTCCCCAAACTCTGCTGTCTGTAACAGGCATTTTGCACCCTAGTCTCTGAACTCTGCTTTCTGTATCAGTCCATCTGCACCCCAGTTTCCAACCTCTGGTCTATGCAACGATCCTTCTGCACCCCAGTCTTGTACCTCTTTTCTCTACAACACTTCTTCTGCACCCCAGTCTCCTAACACTGCTCTCTGTAACAGACTATGTGTTCCGCAGTATCCAACCACTGATCCTTTAAGGGTTCTTCTGCACCCGAGTTTCCAACCTCTCCTTTCTTTATCAGTCCTTCTGCACCACAGTCTCCAAACTCTGATCTGTAACAGTCCTTCTCCACCACAGTCTGCAACCTCTTCACTCTGCAATTTTCCTACTGCTCCCCAGTCTCCAACCTCTGCTCTCTGCAACAGTCCTTCTACACCCCAGTCTCCAACCTATGTTCTCTGTAACAGTACTTTTGTACTGCAGTTTCCAAACTCTTCTCTCTGTAACGATCCTGCTGCACCCCACTCTAAAACCTCTGCTTTCTCTATCAGTCCTTCTGCACTCAGTCTCCAACCTATGCTCTGTAACAGTCCTTCTGCACCTCAGTCTCTAACGTCTGCTCACTGCAACAGTTTTTGGAACCCCAAAATCCAATCTCTGCTCTCTGCAACAGTCCTACACCCAAGTCTCCAACCTCTGGACTCTGCAACAGTCCTACACCCAGGTCTCCAACCTCTGTTCTCTGTAAGGGTCCTTCTGCACCTCAGTCTTCAACCTCTTCTATTTGCAAAGGTCTTTCTGCACCTCAGTCTTCAACATCTACTCTCTGTAAAAGTCCTTTTTCACCTCAGTCTCCAACCTCTGCTCTCTGTAAGATCCTTCTAAAAACCAGTCTCCAAACTCTGCTTTCTATAACACTCCTTGTTCACCCCAGTCTCAAAATTCTGCTGTCTTTAACACTCCTTCAGCACCCCAGTCTGCACCCTATGTTCTCTGCAATGATCCTTCTACACCCAAGTCTCCAACCTCTGCTCTCTGCAACAATTCTTCTGCACCCCAGTCTCCTACATCTGCTCTCTGCAACAGTTTTTCCAAAACTCTACTCTCTGTAACAGTTTTTCCAAACTCTACTCTCTGTAACAGTACTTCTGCACCTCAGTCTCCAACCTCTTCTCTCAGCAACGGTCCTCATGCAACCCAGTCTCCAAGTTCTGTTCTCTGCAACAGTCCCTCTGAACCACAGTCTGCAACATCTGCTCTTTGTAACAGTCCTTTTGTACTGCAGTCTCCAACCTCTGCTCTCTGTAACAGGCCTTCTGCACCCCTGTCTCCAACCTCTGCTCTCTATAACAGTCCTTCTGTAACGCAGTCTCAAACCTCTGCTTTATGCAACAGTCCTTCTGCACCCCAGTCTCCAATGTCTGCTCTCTGCAACAGTCCTTCTACACCCCAGTCTCCAAACTCTGCTCTCTGCAACAGTCCTTCTACACCCCAGTATCTATACTCTGCTCACCCCAATGATCCTTCTGCACCCCAGTCTTGAACCCATGCTCTCTGTAACAGTCCTTCTGTACCGCAGTCTCCGAACTCTTTTCTCCGTAAGTTTCCTTATGTACTCCAGAGGTTGAGACCTCTGCTTTCTGTATTAGTCGTTTTGAACCACAGTCTCCAAATTATGCCCTCTGTATCAGTCGATCTGCAACTCAGTCTGCAACCTCTGCTTTCTGAAACAGTCCTCTTGAACCCCAGTCTCCATCCTCTGCTCTCTGCAACAGTCCTTTTGTATACCAGTCTCCAACACCTGCTCTCTGCAACAGATCTTCTCCACCCCAGTCTCCAACCTCTGCTCTTTTTAACAGTCCTTCTGTACTGCAGTCTCCAACCACTGCTCTCTGTAAGGGTCCTTCTGCACACGAGTCTCCAAGCTCTGCTTTCTGTATTAGTCCTTCTGCACCCGAGTCTCCAACCTTTGTTCTGTGTAACTGTCCTTCTGCACCTTAGTCTCCAACCTCTGCTCTCTGCTACAGTCCTTCTTCACCCCAATCTCCAACATCTACTCTCTGCAACAGTTCTTCTACACCCCAGTCTAAAACCTCTGCTCTCTGCAGCAGTCCTTCTGCAACCCAGTCTTCAAACTCTGCTCTCTGTATCAATCATTCAGCACCTCAGTCTCCAAGCTCTGCTCTCTGCAACAGTGCTTCTGCACCTCAGTGTCCAAACTCTGATCTCTGTAAGATCCTTCTGCAACGCAGTCTCCAAACTCTTCTCTCTGAAACACTCATTCTGCACCCCAGTCTCCAAACACTGCTCTTTGTAACAGGCCTTCTGCACCCCAGTCTCCACCCTCTGCTCTCTGCAACAATCATTCTTCAACCTGTCTTCAACCTGTGCTCGCTGCAACAGTCCTTGTTCACCCAGTCTTTAACATCTGCTCTCTGCAACAGTTCTTTTGTACCTCAGTCTGAAAACTCTGCTCTCTGCAACAATCCTTCTGCACCCCAGTCTCAAAACTCTGCTCGCTGTAACAGTCCTTCTGTACATCAGTCTCCAACCTCTTCTTTCTGTAAGACCCTTCTGAAACCCAGTCTGGCAAACTCTGCTCACTGAAACAGTCTTTCTGCACCCCAGTCTCCAAACTCTGTTCTTTGTAACAATAATTCTGCACCTAAGTCTCCAACCTCTGCTCTCTGCAAAGGTGCTTCTGCACCCCAGTCTCCAAACTCTGTTCTCTGCAACAGTCCTTCTGCACCCCAGTCTCCAACCTCTGCACTCTGTAGCAGTCCTTGTGTACCGGAGTCTCCAAGCTCTGCTCTCTTTATCGTTCCTTCTGCACCCAAGTCTCCAACATCTGCTTTCTATATAAGTCCTTCTGAACCCACTCTCCAAACTCTGCTCTCTTTAACAGTCTTTCTACACCTCAGTCTCTAACCTCTGCTTTCTTTAACAGTCCTCCTGAACCCCAGTCTCCAACCTCTGCTCGCTGCAACATTCATTTTGCACCCCAGTGTGGTGAGCCGTTCCTGTGGACTGTGGTCGCCATTGCATGATGGCGCTGGCTCCGCTGTGGTCTGTGAATGACAACTCGGTATCAGAGAGAGTTGGTGTGTTGTCAACTCCTTATCAGAGAGAGTTGGCGTGTTGTTTTCTAACACTCTGTGAGAAGGTTCCACGTGGCAGCTTCGCATTGAGGTTCATGGTGCTTTATTAAGGCTGGGAGGGGCATCTGAGAACTATTAGAAGAATTATTAGAAAAATATCAAGGGCCTGAATAAACTGCTGAAAGAAGATTCCTGAGTCGCGTCTTCCTTGCGGGCAAGGGAGTCGTGACAAGTGGTGCCGATACCCGGGAGAGAACACCAGGAACCAGAACTTTCAGTAGCCAGGGAGGCGCCCCGGTAAGTCCCAGGTAAGGTGGGACCTGCTGTTAAAAAGCGAAGGCTCCTCTGTCAATAAAGAGGGAGCGTTAAAAGGTAATTGCTCCTCTGTGAATAAAGATAGGGCGTTACATCTCATTGCAATTGCACTCTGTATTTCCGTTTTTGTTTTCTGTGTATTTTCGTTTTGTTTTTGTGTATTTTCACTTTCGTTTCCTGTGTTTTCTTGTGTTGCATCATGGATGGCGTGATTTCAAGTCCACTTCTTCTGGCCCTAGATGGCCTTTTACGTTCCAAGGGACTGGAGGTGAAACGCAGTACCTTAGAGAGATTTTTACAGAGGGTAGATACAGCTGCACCGTGGTTCGCATTTTTGGGCAGCCTCACCACACCCAGCTGGGATAAATTAGGCAAAGACCTTGATTTTGCTCGTGAGCAGGGCATGTTAGAGGGTGGAGTGATACCCCTCTGGAAGATGGTCCATAGTTGCCTTACAGATGGCAGATGCCAGGAAGCGCTTGTTAAAGGGCAAGAAGTTTTAGAACAATTACATAAGGAAAAGTCAGAAACAACAGAGAGCGAGTGTCTCAGGGGGAGGGGAGTGTGCGGGGCGTGGAGAACTGGAAGAGACAACTGTATCCAGATCTCAGTGTTCTGCGCACGCCCCCATGCGAAAGTGGGTCAGAGGTAGAAGACAATGAATAGGAGGAGCTGGAGACGCTGTCTCGGCAGCTAGGGAGTTTAGGTAAAGGGAACAGAGATACACAAGGGCTCAAGAAGGGACGGCCTCCCGATCTGCCTCCGTATGGCGGGGGTGTTTCGGGACGAAGTTTCCACGCCCAAACATGGAGGGCTGTTAACGCTGAGATGGGTCTTGCTTATCCAGTTTTTCAGGATGATAATAGGGGAAGATTTCATGAGCTTTTGGATTTCAAAATTGTAAAGACCCTGGCGGAGTCTGTGTGCACTTATGGGGTCGATGCCGCTTTTATACTAACTCAGGTAGAGAATCTGTCCAGATACTGCATGACTCCCTCTGATTGGGCTAGCCTCGTTTGGGCTTGCATCTCCCCAGGCAAATATTTGGACTGGAGAGCATTTGTGCTAGAGGGCTCAGCAGAGCAGGCCGCCCAAAATCATGCAGCAGGACACCCCCATTGGGACAAAGACATGCTTTTGGGGCAAGGGAGATTTGCTAATCAACAGACAGGATTTCCTCTTGAAGCATATGACCAGATTAATAATATTTGCATTCGGGCATGGAAATCACTTCCAAATAGAGGAGAGATGTCTGGTAACCTGACTAAAATTATACAAGGCCCTATAGAACCATTTTCAGATTTTGTAGCTAGGATGGTGGATGCCGCTGGAAAGATTTTTGGAGATCCTGATAGAGCCATGCCCCTTATCAAGCAATTGGTTTTTGAGCAATGCACCAAAGAATGTAAAGCAGTAATTACTCCTTATAAAAATAAAGTCATAGAAGCATGGATGAAGGTGTGTAGAGAGATTGGAGGACCTTTAACTAATGCAGGTCTTGCAGCTGCTGTCCTTCGGATTACAAAAAGGGGCGGTTCTGGTGCCGGAACATGCTTCCGTTGTGATCAGCCTGGTCATCTCAAGCGTGAATGTCCCAAAAAAGACAATTTCAATGGACCTCCCCATGGTGGCTTTTCCAATGGCCCTCGTTTACCGGGGTTGTGTCCAAGATGTAAAAAGGGGAAGCATTGGGCAAAAGAGTGTAGATCAGTGAGGGACATCCATGGGCAGCCTATTTTAACTGGGTCAAAAAACGGCCGAAGGGGCCCTCGACCCCAGGGCCCACAAATATATGGGGCAGTGGAGAATGTCACACCCGAACCCGAGACATGGCAATCTCTACGCCATCCCATGAGACACGGAGAGCCACTACAGGTGCAGCGGGATTGGACCTCTGTTCCACCTCCAGACTCGTATTAACACCTAAGATGGGAGTCCAGTTGGTGGAAACTGAGTTCAAAGGGCCTTTACCACCTGGCACTGTGGGCTAATTGATTGGACGTGCTTCCTCTATTTTACAAGTTCTTCATGTTTTTCCCGGAGTCATAAGCCCTGATACTGTGGGGACAGTAAAAGTCATGGTGGAAGCTCCAAGAGGCATTGTGTCTATCTCCCCAGGAGATCGGATTGCTCAATTACTAATTTTGCCTAGTTTACATAACCACTTCCCAGATGACTCACGGTCACTGATGGGAAGTGAGATTGCTAGCACTGGAGGGAATTGTGTCTATTTGTCACTGGGTATGAGCAACCGCCCTACTCTGGAATTAATCATAGAGGGTAAATCTATTGTGGGACTGCTCGATACAGGAGCAGATCGTAGTATTATAGCCCTTAAAGACTGGTCTAAGGGATGGCCAGTACAGACTTCTGATCAATCCTTAAGAGGACTTGCATATGCCCAAGCTCCTCAAATTAGCTGCAGACATCTATCCTGGAAGGACCCAGAGGGACACAGTGGTACCTTTCAACCTTATGTGCTTGATTTACCTATTTCTTTATGGGGCCGTGATCTGATGAAAGACATGGGGTTCACCCTTAGTAATGACTATTCCCTAATGTCTCAACAGATTATGCAAAATATGGGGTATAGGCCAGGTTTAGGACTAGGAAAACATCTACAGGGGCGTAAACACCCTGTACAAGGTCGTCAAAAACTTGACAGATTCGGTCTGGGTTTTTCATAGGGGCCGCTGGGGCTCAAATACCCATAACTTGGCTCACCGAGGAGCCTGTTTGGGTGCCTTAGTGGCCCCTTCCCTCGGCTAAATTGGCAGCAGCCCATGACCTAGTTAAAGAACAACTTGACTTGGGCCACATTCAACATTCTACTTCTCCATGGAATACTCCCATATTTGTCATTAAGAAAAAATCAGGGAAGTGGCGCCTACTGCATGATTTACGAGCAGTTAATGCTCAAATGCAACTTATGGGGCCCATTCAAAGAGGGCTGCCGCTGCTTTCCTCTGTTCCTCAGGGCTGGCATATCATTGCTATTGACATTAAGGACTGTTTCTTTTCTATTCATTTGCATCCTAAAGACTCACAGCGTTTGGCCTTCACCCTTCCTTCGTGTAATCACGAGGAACCAGATCAAAGGTTTGAGTGGGTTGTTTTTCCGCAGGGAATTTCTAACAGTCCCACGATTTGTCAGATGTATGTAGGGAAGGCACTCGCACCTCTCAGACAAAAATATCCTTCCATCAAGATTATTTATTATATGGATGATGTATTATTGGCAGCCAAATTAGAGCAGTCAGTTAATGAGGCCTATAAAGACCTGGTGAAGTTGTTAGCTCAATATGGATTACATATTGCACCTGAAAAGGTTCAAACAGGGGATTCTATTCAGTATTTGGGAGCGACAATTGGATATGACATGTTAAAACCACAAAAAATTACTATAAGAACTCAAGATCTCCAAACTCTAAATGATTTTCAAAAACTGTTGGGAGATATTAATTGGATAAGAGGTTATTTACATATTCTTAATATCATGCTCCAGCCTTTGTATGCTATTCTTAAGGGTGATCCAGATCTTACTTCCCCTCGTACCCTCACTAAAGAGGCCAGAGCGGCCCTTATAAAAGTAGAAGAAGCTATACAACATGCTACTCTATGCAGGCTCCAGAGTGATAAACCTTTCCAGTTATGTGTGCTTGCCACTATGCGGCAGCCTACTGGAGTACTGTGGCAAGATGGGCCTTTACTATGGATCCAACCACATGTATCCCCAGGAAAATCTTTGGAATACTATCCTGATGCTGTTGCAGCATTAGCACTTAGAGGGATTCAACAGAGCATTCAATTTTTCGGACAAGCACCTTCTTCTCTTATCATACCCTATTCTAAAGTTCAAATTAATGTTTTGTGTGCTAGACAACTGGGCCATTCTACGTTGCTCGTTTCAAGGGGATATTGATAATCATTACCCTTCTCATCCATTACTCCATTTTGTTAAAGAACATCCCATCATTTTCCCTAAAGTAACTTCACCCACTCCAATTCGGGGGGCTGTTAACATTTTTACTGATGGCTCTAAGTCTGGAATGGGAGCTTATGTGATTCATGACTCTCCCCCTGTCCAGCATCAATTTGCTCCTGGAAATCCACAATGGGAAGAACTACAAATTGTTATTGAAGTTTTTAAACAGTGTTCTTTTCCTTTCAATCTCATTTCGACTCCATCTATGTGGTGCAGGTGGTCAAAATTCTGGAGGCTGTAGGAGCTATTGGTGACACCCATAATGTATCTGCTTACTTTAATCAGCTTCAACAGCTTATCCGTAGACGTACTGCCCCTTTCTATCCAATGCACATTCGGGCTCACACCTCTCTTCCTGGCCCGTTATCACAGGGCAATGCCTGTGCTGACTCGGCAACTAGAAGCCAGTTGGTATGCTTGGCCTCCTCCTTAGAAGCAGCTAAATTGTTTCATCATAACTTTCATGTCAATGCTATGACACTGCGCAGACGTTTTTCCATCTCAAGAGCGGATGCTCGTCAGATAGTATTACAATGTCTTCATTGTGTCACATTTCTTCATCCTCCTACTTATGGTGTAAACCCACGAGGATTGAAGCCATTGGTTGTCTGGCAAATGGACGTAACTCACGTGCCTGACTTTGGTAACCTCAAATATGTACATGTTTCTATTGACACATACTCTGGAATTATTCATGCTTCTGCTTTATCGGGAGAAAAGGCGCGTAATGTCATTACTCATTGCTTAGAGGCATGGGCAGCATGGGGTGCACCTGCATCCCTTAAGACTGATAATGGACCTGCTTATACTGGCAGACAGTTTACATCTTTTTGTTCTCCTATGGGAGTATAACTTGCTCATGGGTTGCCTTACAATCCTCAAGGGCAAGGCATTGTTGAACGTGCCCACCGCACCTTAAAAGAAACCTTGGAAAAACAAAAAGGGGGAATAGGAGTTGACCACACTCCTAAAGAATGCCTGTCCTTAGCTCTTTTTACCATTAATTTTTTGAATTTGGATATTCATGGCCGCTCTGCGGCCGATAGACATGTGTCCCCTCAGCCCTCTGTGACTGGCTATGTTAAGTGGAAGGATGTTCTTACGGGCCAATGGAACGGCCCCGACCCCGTGCTGACATGGGCACGAGGTTCTGTATGTGTTTTCCCTCAGGATCGCACGGAGCCACTGTGGATCCCTGAAGGCCTGACAAGAAGAGTCTCGAGATCTACTAACCAGCAGCAGAGGTGCCACAACAGTCCCATGATGAGGAGCTTCATTCTGATGAGTGCTCTGGCTCTGATGCTGGTACCAACGGTACAGATAACACCAATGCAGTGGTGGGCAGTGGCACGGGCATGGCCAATGCCAATGCCAGTTCATAGTAATTCTAGTGTCCTCCCCACTCTTTTTTCTACCTCATGTGAGATGTCTGCTTCTTGTACCTCTCCTAGAGGGGACATGGAAAATATTTTTAACCAGTCTCAAGTTAATCTCACAGGAGTTTTTTGTTTCAGCCTTGGGAACACTAATTGTATTCGCCTTAAGACCAAAAATTTGACTAACTGGGAGGACAAATTGCGGTCCAGTCGAGTCTCAGGGAGTATTCTCAGTGCTGTATTGAGCCAAGTAGTTTCAGGGAAGCAATCAGGCTCAGGGACCCCCACAACTAGCTCTGGTTTAAACATAACTACTTTAGCTATTATCTCCGAGGTACTAATCCCAATGCCTCCTTCTTCTAATAGTACTTGCAATGCCACTCATTTCAAGGCCTCTCCTTACTGTACCCCTAATTTTGGTTTTCTCCCAACATTTACACCTTGTCAGGATCATTCTTGGGAGAAACATCAAGTTGCTAATGGTTTCTCCTTCCCCCCCCCTCTTAAGAGATATGTTTATAACTTTAACAACAATGCCAACTCTTCTACAGGAACAGGTTGGTCCTGGTTTCAATGACTCATTTCTAATGAGAATGGGGCTTCAGCCGATATTTCTGCATTGGCTCAATTACTAGGAGCCAAAAGTTTGCTGGCTAATGTTTCTGGCACTACTAAGGAGAGTGAATGAGGTAATAGGCTTACATCTGTTTCGTTCAACTCTCTGTTACATAGTGCCACATTGCCTCCTGCAATGGTCTGTATCCAATCCCCATTCCTGTTCCTTTTAGCTAATAACACCTCATCGGAGATGCTGGATTGTTCTATTATTACCTGTTTCTTATCTGAGTGTTGGAATGGTTCTTGGACTGTAGCAGTGATTATGAAAATTCCAACTTTTGTCCCAATCCCAGTCACTGCGGATCCAGATAAATTTCCTATTGTAGAGCTACTTAGAGTCTACAGAGATTTTGGAATCACAGCAGCTATAGTGACAGCCGTGGCGGCATCTGCTGCTGCAGCAGTTACGGCTGGAGTAGCCATGGCCAGTCAAGTACAAACTGCTGCCACCATTAATCAAGTTGTTCAACAAACGTCCACTATACTTGAATCGCAAAATACGATTAATCAACATATTTTGTCAGGGATTTTAGCTGCCAACCAAAGAATAGATTTTCTTCAAGCTCAGGTAGAGGAATTGGCTGACCTAGTACTTTTAGGCTGCATTGACCAACGTGCACATTTATGTATAACCTCTGTCAGATTTAATGATTCCAGGAATGCTTCCCACATCATTGGTGAATATTTGGCCGGGAATTGGTCCATGGAAGCGGAAGACATGATCCAGTCTCAACTAACCCAGATAGCTGTCTTGAATAGTACCTGTGTCGATCCCGTGACTCTGGGTCAATTCACCAATTGGATATCTTCTGCTATTTTTTTTAAGGAGTGGGTGGAAGTAGGCATTTTTGGTGCACTGTGTTGTTTTGGTATGTTCCTCTGTTTGTGGTTTCTCTGTCGCCTTAAAGTTCGTAGTGCTCAAGATAAGGCTATGATCATACAAGCTCTTGCAGGTTTAGAACATGGTAACTGGCCACAGGTCTGGCTTGTGCATCTTAAACAGTAAATCTTTGACATGGTCATTGCACCCCAAGTTATTGTAACATTGCACTGGGATTGAAATGTCTTTCCTCGTTATTCTCTTAGTGTCAGAAAGCCCTTGCACTCTGCCGGTCTTGCTACCATTGCACGCAGATGGGTTTCCACACTAGTGCCTTTGACATGGTCGTTGCACCCCAAGTTATTCTAACATTGCACTGGGTTCGACATGTCCTTCTTTTGTCTTTCTTCTAGTGCTGGAAAGCCCTTGCACTCTGCAGGTCTTGTTGCCATTGCACACAGAAGGGTTTCCACACTGGTCTTTAACTATGGTTTAAAGTCCGTGCCTTTCTTTCAGGGTGCTGCCAACTTTTTTGTAGTTGTACTTCTAGACAGCCACAGTTCAACCTCAGCTATTCCCTCT
This sequence comes from Ictidomys tridecemlineatus, assembly GCF_052094955.1. Lineage (NCBI taxonomy): Eukaryota > Metazoa > Chordata > Mammalia > Rodentia > Sciuridae > Ictidomys > Ictidomys tridecemlineatus. Next base: position 53,982 of record NW_027521301.1, read on the forward strand.
TACTCACCATCGTCACGATACAGGATGCGAGGCAAGGCACTGCACTTGAGTGATCCATTGAGAAGAGGGACCTCAAGGGGAGCATGTCCTATTGCATGCGGGTTTGACGTGTCCTCGCCCCACCCCACGAAAAAAGGCGTCCGCTGATATGGTGTCAGATCTGGGGAAGGCGCCCCCTAGGGCTGGCCCATACTATGCAGCCACTTCTACACAGTGGGATAGGACCTCTACTCTCACCTATATTGTCTTAGTAAAACAAAAAGGGGGAGCTGTGGTGACCCGTTTCTGCGGACTGTGGTCGCCATTACATGATGGCGCTGGCTCCGCTGTGGTCTGTGAAGGACAACTCCATATCAGAGAGAGTTGGCGTGTTGTCAACTCCTTATCAGAGAGAGTTGGTGTGTTGTTTTCTAACACCCTGTGAGAAGGGTCCACGTGGCAGATTCGCATTGGGATTCGTGGTGCTTTATTAAGGCTGGGAGGGGCATCTGAGAATTATTAGAAGAATTATTAGAAAAATATCAAGGGCCTGAATAAACTGCTGAAAGAAGATTCCTGAGTCGTGTCTTCCTTGCGGGCAAGGGGGTCGTGACACCCCAGTCTCCTACCTGTGCTCTCTGTAAAAGTCCTTCTGCACATCAGTCTCCAAACTCTTCTCTCTGCAACTGTCCTTATGCACCCCAGTTTCCAACTTCTGTTCTCTGCAACAGTCCTTCTGCACCTCAGTCTCCAATCTCTGCTCTCTGTCAGAGGCCTTCTGCACTGCAGTCTCCAAACTCTTCTCTCTGTAACAGGCCTTCTGCACCCAGGTCTCCAAACTCTGCTGTCTTTAACAGTCCTTCTGCAGCCCAGTCTTCAACCTCTGCTCTCTGCAACAGTCTTTCTGCACCTCAGTCTCCATAATTCGCTCGCTGTAAGATGCTTCTACATACCAGTCTCCCAACTCTGCCCTCTGTATCAGTCTTTCTGAACCCAAGTCTCCAAACTCTGCTCTCTGCAACAGTCCTTCTGCACCTCAGTCTCCAAACTCTTCTCTCTGTATGATGCTTCTGCAGCCCAGTCTACAACCTCTGCTCTCTCTAACAGTCCTTCTACACCTTTGTCTCCATAATCTGCTCTGCAACAGTCCTTCTGCACACCAGTCTCCA